>NW_009913461.1:3078-38659 GCF_000696875.1 Nestor notabilis | reverse complement strand
GGCCACGAGGATGATAAGAGGACTGGAGCACCTCCAGTATGAAGACAGGCTGAGAAAGTTGGGGCTGTTCAGCCCGGAGAAGAGAAGGCTGCGTGGAGACCTTATAGCAGCCTTCCAATATCTGAAGGGGGCCTATAAGCATGTTGAGGAGGGACTCTTCATTAGGGACTGTAGTGGTAGGACCAAGGGGCAATGGCTTAAACAGGGGAAGTTTAGATCAGATCTAAGGAAGAAGTTCTTTACAGTGAGGGTGGTGAGGCACTGGAACAGGTTGCCCAAGGAAGCTGTGAATGCTTCAACCCTGGCAGTGTTCAAGGCCAGGTTGGACAGAGCCTTGGGCAACATAGTTTAGTGTGTGGTGTCCCTGCTCATGGCAGGGGGGTTGGAACTACATGATCTTAAGGTCCTTTCCAACCCAAACTATTCTATAATTCTATGACATTTCTGCCTCTGTCTGTTCTTGCTTCTTCGGGATTTCTTCTGATCTTAAAAATAACATCTCCAATTTCTATTTACTTAGTACTGCTTCTTACTCTTAGATTTTACTTCCCTATTAGGGTGTGTAACTGATTGCTCTGAAGTCTCAAGATTAGGGTAGTGGTGATAAGAGAAGTAGCTGATCACTTCCTTTATTCTGTTGTTGTTTGTTGGTTTTTTTTTAATAAAACCTATTGTTGACTTTTACATTCATAGGTCTTTGTGTCTTAGAGGTTGAAAGTTTTCACTAGATCTTAGGGGTTTTTTTCCCAAAAAATCATCCAGACTTTCGTCCACATGACTGATTACATTAATCACTTTCACTGTGTTGGAAAAAATACTCAACAGCGTAAGCACGTGAAGATGACTACAGTCCTGGGACGGGGTGCTAGTCAGCACAGTCTTTCACCCCAGAGTGACTTGCAGTACAAATTACATAAGTTATAACATGCTATAGAAGACCCTTGTAGCCTGGTAAATCTGTGTTTGAGTTTAAAGCTCAAGCTGTAGTACATCACTAGAGTCATGTATAGATGCCAGGACTGGTTGATTTTATTTATTGCCTCTTATACAGGTAGCACCGACGATCCTTTAGCTGATCTTTCGGAGGTTTTAAATACTGATGATGATATTCTTGGAATACTTTCTGATGATTTGGTAAAGTCTGGAGATCATTCAGGTATGTACGTTTATAAGGTCTCTCTGGTGTTTGTGTTCCTTTTTTTCCCTCTTTGTTATAGATGTATTAGTTGTGTTGTATCTATAGGTTATGTTGTAGGTGATTCCAGATACAGTTTTCATATCTTAAGAATACCTTGGTTTGAGATGATTTTGTTGCTTTCTACCAAAAAAAAAAAATATAAATCCCCAACCTTTCAACATTTTGTTTACTTGTCTCTTTGCTTTGCTGCTTAAGAGAGAATAAAATGTAGCTGCCGTTGTCATACCTGCATAGCTTTTTTCAGCATGCAGCTTTTTCTTTACTTTTTTTTTTTTTTTTGTTTTCGTGTTATAATCATCCATTTTATCTGGTTTGGGTCCTGTAGGTCTTGATTTATGCACTTTCCAGGTTGAGAACTCACCCTCCCCATTTGGTAAGAAACTAAACAATGGATGATCCATGGTTAGAAGTAGTTATCTTTCTTAGTGGTTTTAGCTGAAAGAACTGCATGTGTAGAAACTAGTATTCCTTTACTGTGTCACTAATTCATGCTTTCATTTTCCACTCTTCTTGTGGTGTGTGAGTCTAACACGACCTATAAACTCTGCACTTTGCATTGAAGAGTACCGTATAAAGTTTTTATTTTCAGCTTTTAAAAATCTTCCTGAGTTTTTGTGTTTCATGATACAAAACCATGCATTTTCTTGCTGCCACTGTACTATTATTTCTAGTAGTAGTGTGTAGTTTTTATCATAGTGGTACCTTTCGTAAATAAAAAGCATTTTAACAATGTGAATATATTAAAGCATGATTAAGCAGTAAGCATCAATCTTTTTATTTCCACTGGATGATGATTCATCACTTTATATAAAACACAGGTTGACAATAAGTGGAACAGCATGTTTCATTATTTTAAATTTGTTTGTATTTGGTATCCGACACAGAAATACATTTCATATACTGAAGTGTGTAGTTGTTTTTTTTCAAAGATCTTCCTTGCTTGAGTAATTTATTGGCTTATAAAGGTTGTTGGGAAGTCTATGTAGTACGTTATGTTTTCTCAGTACTGACAAATCACTCTGTCTGATGTAACCCAGAATATTCAGTAGTCGTTTTTTAAACAGAAACTGCTGTAACTTGTTCTGTATTGACTACACTTCAACAGCACTGCAGTAGCTATTTAATTATAAAGTCATCATAGAATGGTTTGGGTTGGAAGGGACCTTAAAGCTCATCTAGTTCCAACCCCCTGCCACGGGCAGGGACACCTTCCACTAGATCAGGTTGCTCCAAGCCCCGTCCAACCTGGCCTTGAACACTGCCAGGGATGGGGCAGCCACAGCTTCTCTGGGCAACCTGTCCCAGTACCTTAGCATCCTCATAGTGAAGAACATCTTCCTTAAATCTAATCTACATCTGCCTTCTTTCAGTTTAAAGCCATTCTCCCTTGTCTCCTGTCACTACCCGCCCTTGTAGAAAGTCCTTTCCAAATTTCTTGAAGGCACTGGAAGCTGCTCTTAAGGTCTCACTGGAGCCTTCTCTTCTCTAGGCTGAACAAGCCCAGCTCTCTCAGCCTGTCCTCATATGTAGTATTAGGTAATTTATGTAATTTTATAATGTGAAATGTAATCTTAAGGTAATTAATGTGATATTATAAGAAAAATCTGAATGAACCTTAACTACGTGAGGGTTAACCATATTCACCACCAGTGTGATTGTTTTTAAAATATGAAAAATAGCTGTATTGGAACTATATACTTTAAAATATTTAGTAAAAAACATGCTGTACCTAAACTCAGTAGTCTTATTTCCCATTCTTCCAGTCGTATTCTGTTCAATTAATATTCCTTAAACAATAGAGTAAGCTGGAGGTAAATAGCAGGTGGTTTTGTGTGATTTTTCTTATGAATGTCTTATTTTGTCTTACCTTTCAAATCTTAGAAAGTCTTGGTTTAGTTGGTAGCTCTAAGAAGAAAGAAGAGTTTTATGCTCTTTATTCTATACCAGTAAATTTTACTATTTATGTCTAACTGAACATTCTTTCCTCCTCTAGCTGGATTGGATATCGGTCCCATCTCCGATGACCCTTCTTCTCTGCCTCAGCCAAATGTCAACCAGAGTTCACGGCCATTGAGTGAAGAACAGCTGGATGGAATCCTCAGTCCAGAACTAGACAAAATGGTCACAGATGGTAATTTTTTTGTCCTTGATCTTGGTCTTCTAGAAGACGTTAGCAAAAATCTTCCCTTTTTTTCTCAAATTACTTATCTGTGTAATGCAACATAACATACCTATTTAGACTTGGTTGCAGAATTAATTTTATTGCACCTTTTGATGATTCCTCATTCTGTGTTGTGTTTATTTTGTCCAGGTGCTATTCTTGGCAAACTGTACAAAATCCCAGGTATGTGTTCTAATCTTACTTGACTTTCATAGCATACAGTTTGTAAACAATGCCAGCCAGCTCATGCACAGTGTTTTTGCAGAGCTAGGAGGAAAGGATGTTGAAGATTTGTTCACAGCTGTGTTAAGTCCAGCAACCACGCAGCCAGCTCCTTTGCCACAGCCTCCACCTCCACCACAACTTATGTCTTTGCACAGTCAAGGTGTGTTCCTTTGTTACTTTTAAAAAAGCAACCTGGCCAGGATAGTTGTGTATCTTTCAAATATTGATGTGAAAGTAGGACGTGCCTTTCTTTCTGCTATTTTAAACTTGTGGAATGCCATTGTTAATTTATGAAACATGATTCTAAAAGTGTTCTGAAGGGGGTATGTGATTAAAATGCACATAAATATTGCTAATAGAAAAGGACATTTATTTTAGATTTTCCTGACGTATTAGAGCTTTTATTTTAGCTGACACTTTAACAGTTTGAAATTTGTCTGTGATAAGGCATGTGTCCTCTTCTGACTTCACTCTTTAATTACTTGTGAGTACCTCCTCAAGGGCAAGGCAAGAGTATGTATAACAATGAGTTACTGATTCATAATTTCCTTTAAGAATTCAGTTTGACATATTAGCCAGTCCTACCCAAATAACAGAAGGAAGGCTGAGTAATTTTGAAATGTATCTGGGAGATTATAATTTATTTTCTGTATTACTACTAAAATTATCCTGACTTAATACAGGATATTCTTGTTCTTACATTGAAAGCAAAGGGCAGGTTGATTTTACTGTTACCAGTAGAAATTTATCTTTTTTTTTTTTTTATTTAGCAGTATGTATGAGCAGAATTAAATGCACTCTTTTCTCATCAGACATCACCTCTAGAGGATTTTCCCTGAGCTGACGTGCCAATTCTGTTATACTGGTACTACAGAAAAGTAGTATGCAGATTGATTTCACCAGTGAATTAATCATAAGAGGGAAAAAGATTGATTTCCTAGTTGGATGAATTTCCATATAAAGGAAAGACTTCAAAAGTCTTAGAAAGGAGAGAGTTTAAAGCAAATAATGAGGTGATTTAAAACAAAAGATAATATAGCTATCATTGCCTATTTCCCAGTTACTTGAGTACTTGAAGATAAGTTCAGCATTTGAGCTCTGCAGGATTGTTTAACTTCTCCCCATGGGTACTGCCACAATCACAAAGTTTTAGATTTATAATTTGGTTCAGTTACGGTGTAATGATCCACATGTTTCTGTGAGATAAATACTTCACTAATGGGGAAGCTTGCATCAAGTTTCAGCAATTTCAGATAAACTTAATGCTTTCCTCTCATAAAGACATGTGATCCTACAGTGCAAACCCTGGGCCTGACTCTCCATGCTATTTGCCAGCCCTTCACAGTTCCTGTGTACTGTCTATTTAGTAGCTATAATGAAGCACATTCTCTTAAATTTTGAGTTGCTTTCATCCAAACTATACTTGCTGCATAGTGTATGTAACCTATAGATCAGAAGGCAATCTCCTAAAGCATGAGATAACAATAAGGTGTCATCCTGCAGATGCATCTGTCTCCTGAGCTAATTCTGTGCTTGTAAGAAAATACTGGGGCAACAGTTACGATGATACTTAGGTACCTGATGGGGATTCAAAGGCCAGTGTTAATTCTATGTAGGAACATCTACAAATAGCATCTGCTGGAATGAATCTGCCTGTGCCACATTTATAATATTGTAATCAAATAAATAATATTTTCTGCCTTTGTACTGCTAGGCGGGACATTTAATTAGAAAATGCTGATGCTTATTTGACTACATTTATCTGTTTCATTGGTTACAAATTAGGGAGTTTGTAGCTAATGAGGATTACTTTGGTACACTGCTCAGAAGTCTCAGAAGAGGAGATGTTTAATTCGGACGCCTAATGATAATTCTGCAAGGACTGAAACCAACTTTCTCCATGCTTGCTGCTTGGATCTGCATGTAATAGATATGACAGACATTAGCCTTTAAGAATATACCTCCGTGTTAAGTGCAGTTTCATAGCATGGGCTGCTGCAAAAGTTTTGGGAATCCATTAAAAAAACCCCAGATTTTCCAGACGAGAAAAAAATCTGTACAGAGATGTGATACAGTAGAAAGCAATCCCTTAAACTTACAGGGAAGCAATGTAAACTGATATTTAAAATCTTTTCCAATATATAAGGTCAGTACAATTTTAAAGCAATTATTATTTTTTTTTCTTTTCATTAGATGAGACATCATTTCCCACTGAAAACTTCCATCTCTGCCTTAAAAATAGTCACTCTTTAAAACAGTAATTTAAACTTCTTCTTTCCAGGAGAGAATACGTTTCCAAGAGTGCCTCTTATGAATGGTCTGATTGGCCCTAACCCTCATCTTCCTCATACAGCTTTGGCTGCAGGAGGTGGACTGGGCACTTTCTCTCCCATTACGCAGCAACCATATACTGATACTAGGTAGGTCAAGATGGGAAATAAAAAACATCTTACGTTCAGCTTTTATTACTTGGGAGGGGGGTGGGGGGTGGTGTTATTAATACTCTGATATTATTGGTATTTAACTACATAAACTTCTGTATTCTTTCAGCCTGTTCACTACAGAAATAACAAACAGAATAAGTACTTTGCTAATTGGTTGTTTATATTGAGAGCAACCTGTATCTAAAACAAAACCCTTTTTTTGATTTGTCAGGGATAAGAATCCAGCATTCAATCCAATGGTAAGTGATCCCAACAGCTCATGGGCACCATCTGCTCCACCTTTGGAAGGTGAAGGCGATACAATGTCCAATGCTCAAAGAAGCACCCTGAAGTGGGAAAAAGAAGAAGCTTTGGGTGAAATGGCGACAGTAGCACCTGTTCTCTATACAAATATCAACTTCCCTAACCTGAAGGAAGAGTTCCCAGGTGAGTGATTTACTGATTTACTGAATAAAGTTAAATATTTTATAGCACTATATGCCTCTTGATTTGAAAGAATGTAAAGTAGACTTATCAAAGCCTTGTGGATTAACACATTTTTTGGTTGCAGACTGGGCTACAAGAGTGAAGCAGATTGCTAAACTGTGGAGGAAAGCAAGCTCACAGGAGAGGGCTCCATATGTGGTAAGAACAATTACACCCGCATTCACATACATCTAGCAAATGTATATTTCATTTATAAAGTTTTCATTTGTGGGTTTGTTGGTCTTGGGATTTTTTTTTTTTTTTTAAATAAATTAAGTTTTAGGGTTAGTGAAAGTTCACTTACTCCAAGAATGCCTTTGTAATTTAACTTCTAACTGAATACTTCGACCTGTGTTCTTTGCTTTTTAGACCTGGAATAAACTGTATTAGTATTGTGTAATCTAAAGACATGAACTGAGACAAGAACATTTGCCGTTCCCGCTGCCTCTTTCCTGCATTTCATTCATGCCTCAAATCTTACTTGTCTGTCTTTTTCTGCACAGGATCTCACCAGTTTCTTCAGAAGGATAATAATAAATCATTATGTGGCTTTCCTCTCTTTAATCATCCCCTCTCACTAGTCTTTCTTTTCTACCCCATTAGAATTGCTGAAGTCTTTCACCTGTTGAACTAACCGTTCCAGAAGCATTAGTGCTCACATCCCTGCTTTCCTCATTTTATTTCTGCTCCTGTGTTCTTGCCTTACTGTTTCCCTTCGCTACTCACTCTCTTATACTGCTTTGCGATGGAAACTCTTGGTATCTCCCATGTTTGTAGGGAGTGTAAAGGACTCAATTTCTTGCACCAAAAGCATCCACCTTCACATCTGAGTCAAGTATTTGTACTAGCTATTTGGAGTTATGTGGGCATTGATTCCATTCTGTAGAACCTGTATCATTCAGAGGGCGACCCTTATGCTTTGTTGAAATTTCTTGTCGAAGCCTGTCCACATCCAAATCTCAGAACCTATACTGTGGCTGGATGCATTTGCTAACAATGGCTGGGAAGGTCAAAAAGACTTTTCTTAATTTCCTGTCACATCTCCATTCCTGATTCTCATCTTTTCTTTGTTTTTTCACAACAGCAGTTGGATGATGATTCTCACTTTGTATGTTTGTGGATTTCATAGGGTTATGCTTTTAGTCTCTTAGCCTCCCCCACAACTAATAGTCCCATTAGTAAGCAAATTTGATTTCCATACATGTTGATGACATCATCTCCTACTATCCAAATAAAAAAAATCCCCTTATCTCCCTGATAACTTTTAGAGGATAAATTGTTACCCCAGCCTCAGTGTGGGAAGTGCAGTTCTTTATCTTTCTGAATCCCTTTAGTCTTGAAAGAATAATTCTCTGTTGTCTTCTCTTTATCACTGAGGAATTGTCATCATTCTGCTTTTATTCAGGCCTGTAACTTCAGCACCTTTGTACCTCTACGTCATCTTGTCCATGCTATATTTAATCTTGGTGATTCCTTCTATGTAGTATTTGTAAGATACAGTCCACATACATGGGTGGATTTTTATCCAGGCAATTACCATTTTACAATTATTTCTATTACTGATTTTATTTTTTCTTTTTTCGTTGTTCTTAACATATGCAGTCCTATTCCCCTGATGGATATCCAAAAAGCAGCTGCTATAATTATTTTCTTCATGTTCAGGAGGACTGTGTATGCGAGTGCACACACATGCAAACATGAGTATTTGCATAGCAAGAACAGTTACTTCCTCGCTGAAGTGTACTCTTGCATTCAGCTGTCACCAAGTGTTCCTGGCATTGTGCGTGCAAGAAGCTGCTGTGGTACCTCTCCTGAGGGACTTACACTATGTGGGGATGAGTAAAGGCCACCTTAGAAATTAAATTCAGAAGAGTGTTAGTAAATTTTCATTATAGTCTTTTTACTAACCTTGGTATGCATAATCCCCTCACAGGGGAAAATGGCACTAGTTTTTCTGCTGCTGTGACACTGATGCTTTCATCCATGTCTCTGTTTCATTGTTGGATGGGAAGGATTAAAGCCTTTTCTGCTAGGCAACCCCTACTTGACAGCTGCAAATAAAATTGTGAAAAAGATGATGTGAGGGTTCGATTCAGAAAAGGAATCATATCCTAGATTGCCGGTAAAACAGACTCTTTGAAACTTCCATTAGATGCTTTAAAGTGTCAGTATGGCTATAAAATGCCTCATTGAAGTGGAATTGCTGTTCTTCTATCCAATTTTTCCTGATCCATAAGCCCATATCCTATGTTTATACTGCTAACTTCACACAGACTGAGATCTACAGAGGCCATTTAATGGAGCAGACTGTATTTTTCTTGTCATTGAAGTTCTCCACATTAGTGGCCTTTATTGATCTGCTGTGCTCATGTTTTAAGATTGCAGACCACACCAATATGTGATTTGAAATGTAAACTGGTGGAATTCATGCTTTCTTGGTACAGCACAGTACCTGAAGCAGACACTCCTAGTGTATAGAAAACCTCTACTGCTAATAATTCCTTATTTCTTTCCATGTGTGTTAAACACAGAATTTCTATAGAGATGAAGTGTTTTCAGTTTGGAATTCCTTATAAAGTGTGTAATTTAGTGTTGCAGAAGAAAATACAGCTAACTGCTCTTTTTTTTTTTTTTTTATATCTTTCTTTAGCAAAAAGCCAGAGATAATAGAGCTGCTTTGCGCATCAATAAAGTACAGATGTCAAATGACTCCATGAAAAGGCAGCAGCAACAGGATAGCATTGATCCTAGCTCACGCATTGACTCCGACCTCTTCAAAGATCCATTAAAACAGAGGGAATCGGAACACGAGCAGGAGTGGAAATTCAGACAGGTGCGTTGCTTTGAGACTGTTTTGTTATTTTTCTTCCAGCATTTTATTTCATTTTTGGAATCTGTTGTAATAAAATCAGTTTTAGTCTTTCTCTGTACAAGAGTATAAAGTTAGCCATTCTGCCTAGGAAGAAAATAGATATTATCACAAGAGAAGCTGCTTTTAAATGTTAGAAAACTTTGTCTTAAAACTTTGACTCTTTGATCTTATGTATTATGGAAATAGGTTATTCTTTCACTGTATGGAGTGGTTTGGTTTTATATACCCAGTATTGAAGTAACCTTGTCCTTCAGACTGCTACTTCAGATTGGGCTGGTTGTCTCTTAGAGCTCATTTGCCTCACATCAGTGCTGCATCTGTCAGTAACCTTTCGTCTTCAAGAGTGTAAGGTTGGAAAGCAGTGCTGCTCTTTAGGCAACCTGGGAAATGCTTTTTCCCAGGCAATCAAGAGGCATGTCAGAGTAATTGAACTTTAAAAATAGCTAGACCCTCTGCTCCCATTGCATTTGAAATTTGCAAGTTACAGGTTCTTATAATTGATCTTTGATGCATCCTGAAGTTTTAATTACAGATTCAGTCAACAGAAAGATTTTGTATATCCTGGACTTAAAAATCTAACCTTTCTCCTTTTAATTGTAAAACAGCAAATGAGGCAAAAAAGCAAGCAGCAAGCCAAAATAGAAGCTACACAGAAGCTTGAGCAAGTGAAAAATGAGCAGCAGCAACAGCAGCAGCAACAGCAGCAGCAGCAGTTTGGTTCACAACAGCTTCTGAACCAGTCTGGCTCAGACACACCTAGCAGTGGGATCCAGAGCCCCTTAACGCCACAGACTGGCAGTGGAAGTATGTCTCCTGCACAACAGACATTCCATAAGGACCTATTTACAAAGCAGCAGCTACCTGCTACACCTACGTCAGCGTCCTCAGATGATGTGTTCCTAAAACCACAAGCCCCACCCCCTACTCCAACCCGAATCTCAGTACACGATTCACTGTCTCAGTCTCAGACTCCTCAGACATCATCACAGCAGATGTTTTCTCCAGGTTCCACAAACACAAGACCTCCTTCTCCAATGGATCCGTATGCTAAAATGGTGGGAACACCTAGACCAGCACCCATTAATCAAAACTTTGTTAGAAGAAATACCATTGCACCATTAGATACCATTACACCACAGTCATCCATATCTAGGCCCATTCAGGTAACTGAACCATCAGGAAGCAGGCCTTCACCAGTCAGGGATTCATGTTCTTCATCTCCAAGTAGCAGTGATCCCTATGCAAAGCCACCAGACACACCCAGGCCTGTCATGGCATCAGAGCAGTTCTCCAAACCACTGGGTGTCCCAAGGTCACCCATAGTTACGGAACAGCCGGGGAAGGTTCCTTTAGCAGCTGGAAGCGGTGATCCATTTACTAAGCCAGCTCCTAGGACTGATACATTTCAGAGACAGAGAGTAACTCCTGCCGATGCGTATGCACGGCCACCATTGACTCCTACTCCTACTCCTGTTGATGGTAGCCCTGGACCTTTTAAAACCCCTATGCGCCCGCCTCAGTCCCCACAAGATCCTTATGCATCAATGCCAACTACACCAAGGCGTGTTGCTGTTGATCCTTATGAAAGGCCAGCATTGACACCAAGGCCAGTGGATAACTTTTCCCATAATCAACCTAATGATCCATACAGCCAACCTCCCCTTACTCCCCACCCTGCAATAAAGGACACTTTCGCCCATCCACCCCGGATAGCGCGACAACAGAGTGATTCTTTCCCTCAGTCTGGACCCATTTCAAGGCCAGCTTCTCAGGACCCTTACTCCCAGCCTCCAGGTACTCCTCGACCAGTTGCTGATCCTTATGCCCAACCTCCAGGAACTCCTCGGCCTACCACAGTTGATCCATATATGCAGCAACCACCAACACCAAGACCTGCTCAGCCAACAGATTTATTTGCTCAGTCTCCAGCAAATCAGAGACATTCTGATCCATACGCCCAACCTCCCGGAACACCAAGGCCAGTTCTCAATGATCCTTATTCTCAGCAACCAGCAACTCCAAGGCCAGGGATTCCAGAGAGTTTTAACAGACCTGCAATGACAAGACCAGGACTAATGCCAAATAGAGATCCTTTCTTGCAGACACCACAGAACAGGTTCCAGGGCACTTTTGTCAGGCCATCAGATCCATGTTCTCAAACTCCCAGACCTGCAGGACCTGCAATAACAGATTCATTTAGCCATGGTCCAGCTGCTGCAGCACGTGACCCATATGATCAGCCACCAATGACTCCAAGACCTCAGCCAGAATCTTTTGGAACTGGCCAGCTGGCCCATGATGCGGCGGAACAGCCGCGGCCTGGATCCGAGGGCACCTTCAGTGCATCTGGAAATTCTCCAATGACTTCTCAAGGACAACAATTTCCCAAAGTTTCACAAGTTCCTGGCCCAGCACCAACCACAGGAGTAACAGATACACAGAATACCATGAATATGTCTCAAGCAGATACTGAGAAGTTAAGACAGGTGGGAATAATGTTTAATACTGATGGTATTAAAATTTCATAAGTAGGAGAATTTCCCCCATTTTTGTTAATACTTGCAGTTTCTTGCCATTAAACATAACTGTATAATGTTGACTTATCTTCATTCATGTACTATGTTAATTTGGTCCTCCTGGATAGAACCCCAGTACGGAGAATATAGAAATGTCAGTAATTGTTCAGTAGTTTGGACATGATCCAAAAAGGAAGCAAAGGCTGTCTCTGAAGCTGCTGAAGATGTAGGTGATTGGTCTGTAGTAGGTCTTTTATAGCGTGAGGAAAAAAATACACCTTGAAAGGGCAATTAAATCTGTCCTGTAATAGTTAGGGTATAGTACTGATTGTCCGTGGCTTATTCACTGACTGAGAAAGGGAGTATAAGCAAAGTTCTCGGACTAGATATCTGACTTTTCAGTTGGCTAACATGAGACGAATCCTTCCAGTGGTCGCTCTTCTTCTTGAGGCATACTCAGTCCAGGTTTTTGTCAGGAAATGTTTGGCCAACAGCTCTTGCTGAGACATAGAAATACATTCAACTTGCGGAAAGCTGCTCAGTCTTTTGTTTGGAATGAGCAATGGGAAGTGGATTTAGTGGAAAAATGGATAGTATTTATCATATTTATCCTTATCGTATGATAATCATATTCTGCAGCTTTGGTGTAAACCTTTTGCTGAATTTTCTTCAATGAATTTCAGATCAGCTTTCTCCCTCAGAAGGCATGTGGTACATTTCATGTGGTAAAAGGGCCTGTGTTACTGGAATAGAAAAAGGAAAAGAGAGTTGCTTGTATGGTAATTGGTAAAATTGGTTCACGCTTTAACAAGAGGTCTGGAGATTTAACTTGCGTTACTGGCATCTTGCAGTGTTTGTTCCCTCTTCTAATTTCTGAGGTGATTATGGCAGTTTATGATATTTCTCTGTAGTGATTGAAGAATTTCTTTTCTTCAGAAGGCTTAACCCAGTGGAGTGTAACACTTCCAAATACGTGAATTGCTGTGTCAAGCACAATGATTATTACGTTTTTTTAACAGCGCCAGAAGTTACGTGAAATTATTCTGCAGCAGCAACAGCAGAAGAAGAATGCGGTTCGGCAGGAAAAAGCCTTGCAGGATGCAGCAGCTCCTACCCATGCAGCTCCTCTTCAGCACTGGCAGCAAGACAACTTAAATCAAATGTTTAACCGCCCTCCTCCTCCATATCCTGGGAATATTAGGTCCTCTGGTGTCCCTCCAGGTGGGCCAAGGTTCACCGTGTACCTTTTCCTGCTGATGGGCAGTTCAGCAGACCCCAGTTCCCAGGTGATATGAACGCCATGGGGATGAGGCCTCATGGTCTCAGGTAAGCTCTTTGATCTCTTAAACGTAGGATATTACAGGGTAGTAATGCAGAGCATTTACAGAAATTGCTAGATAAAGGGTTGGTGGGTTTTTTTGATGAAAAATCATCTGTGTTGTCTACAGTAGCTGGTAATCTTCCTGAAGGTAGTATGTACAGTGAGTTTTCCTTAAGCTTCTATTACTTTAGAATGTGTGGTTTATACTAACAGTTCTACACTGTCTTTTATTGGGAATAAATCAGAAATAAAAATGGAGAAACTGCAATACTTGTGAGAGTTATGCGACCTGAAAGATCTTGTGGCCATGGTTTTGGGGGCATGTATTTTTTTCCTAAGCGAAAGGTGATGTCTTAAAAATGAATAAATGTAATATTCTTGTTTTCATTTATAATGAATATGTAATCAAATGTCAGCTTCTGTCAGTGACACTTTAATGGTGAATGCTATGATGCAAAATGAACACCAGTATCAACCTACATTGTCATCTCAGGAGTAATTATTTTCAGTATTTGGGATTTATTTCAGTAATTTCTAAATCCACAAAACATTATTTTTTACACTGAGTTGCATTAACATGTAGTTTATTTACTAACGTAGTTCTTTCAGTTTTCTATCCATTTATTAGTATTGGAACTGAAAACAGGTTGTTTATTAAACATAATTAAAGCAATTACTTCATTGTAGTCATAAAGCTCATTTAAATGTAAGCATAATTAGTCAAAATATTTATTTAAGTATCTTAATGAATGCATTATGTAAAGCATTTTGGTAAGTAGTTACTTAGTCAAATATGCCAGACTAGACAGTCCTGAGAAAAAATTACTATTTCTCTTTCATACTTTATTTTAGATACGGGTTTCCAGGAGGTGGCCATGGACCACCATCAGGTCAAGAACGTTTCCTCGGTCCTCAGCAGCCAATGCAACGCCCCGGAGTTCCCCCACAGCTGAGAAGATCTCTGTCTATTGATATGCCTCGGCCAGTGAACAATCCACAAATAAATAATACATCTGGGATCTCTCAACATTTTCCTCCCCAGGGAATACCAGTTCAGCAGCACAACATATTGGGTCAGGCATTTATCGAGTTACGTCACAGAGCTCCTGATGGGAGGCCAAGGCTGCCTTTTAATCCTTCTGCTGCAAATGTTATGGATGCAGCAGCACAGCATCAGCGACACACAGGGTTTATACCCAGGCAGGAGTTTCCGGGCCCCAGACAGGCAGAACCACTGAGACATAATTCTCAAGGTATACCTAACCAGTTGCAGATGTCTACAAGTTTGGAGCATATGTCACAATCCCAGCAGGATCAAATCAATCCTGACAACTCACCTGCACTTGTAATTCGTTCTCTAAGTCATCCAACAGTCGCTGATGCGTTCCCAGGTCCGTCTTTGTCTACAGCTGCACCAGGTGATGAATCTGCAAATTTACAGATACCCAACCAGCCAAGTGATGGACTAGAAGAAAAGCTTGATCCTGATGATCCTGCTGTAAAAGATTTGGATGTGAAAGACCTTGATGGGGTTGAAGTCAAGGATTTAGATGATGAGGATCTGGAAAATTTGAATCTAGACACAGAGGATGGGAAAGGAGATGAACTGGACACTTTAGACAATTTGGAAACCAATGATCCTCACCTCGATGATCTTCTGAGGTCTGGGGAATTTGATATAATTGCATACACAGACCCAGAGCTTGATGTGGGGGATAAGAAAGGAATGTTTAATGAAGAACTTGATCTTAGTGTCCCCATTGATGACAAACTAGATATCCAGGGCAAGACAGAAGAACCAAAACAGAAAGAACAAGGTGATAAAACTGTTTCTCCTCCTGAGACCCAGTCTCCACAGAAAAAATCTGCTACAGAAAATGAAATTAAAACAGAAGTACTTTCCCCAACCATTCAGGAGGAAAAGAAGAATGAAAATGAAAAAAGTGAGGGAAATGCTGAATCCACAAGTACTCAACAGCCTGCTGAAGTGGAGTTAAAGGATGGAGAAAAGGCTCCCGCGCAGCCTGCTAACCCAGAATTCCCTGACAAAACTACTGCGGTTTCTAGTCAAGAAACAACTGTGCCTAGTCCAGATGCTCAGGGATCTGCACCTCTGCCTGTTCAAGGAGCAGTAAGTTCCTGCAGTATTTCTGGGTCCACACCAGTCCTCTCAAGTTTGCTATCTAACGAAAGCTCAGATAATGCTGAAGCAAGGACTCTAGGCTCTCCATCTCAGTCTTTGCCAACAACACAGATGAACCATGCATCAGGTATTCCACAAACACTAATGACACCTGGTGGACAGATCTTGGAAAACACTTTAAATTCAAATTTGACCATGGTTCCACGAATGAACCATAATTTTTCTCAAGGGTCACCAAATCCAGGATTTATTCAGGGTCAGTCATCTAATCATAACTTTGGGACAGGGCCAGCGTCTAATCAAACTGTGCCTGTAACAAATCGTCCTGGTCCTAGCAGCATAACTGGTCCCCAGCAGATAATGCTCCCTCAACCATTAGCTCAGCAACAAAATCGAGAGAGGCCACTACTCCTAGAGGAACAGCCACTTCTTCTGCAGGACCTTTTGGATCAGGAAAGACAGGAGCAGCAGCAGCAGCGACAGATGCAAGCCATGATTCGCCAGCGTTCAGAGCCGTTTTTCCCCAATATTGGTATGTGGGTGATCTATTTGTCGGTGATCTATTTGTCTGTGATCTTGTTAGGTTTTTTAATAATACAACCATAAATAGTTAATCTGTAGCACTGAAAGAAGCGAGTAGATATGTGGAGTTAGAAGTTGGCACAACAAAAAACAACCTACCAAGAAGGTACAATGGAAGTATGGAAATGGAGCATGTAGATGGAATTCTGAACTCTGTAGCAAGGCTCCTGTTGACATTATCAGGATCAGGGTGACTCTGCATCACTGCCAAATTTTCTGACATCAGCTCTGTCGCATACTGTCTTTAATACTTCAGGTTCTCATATGTGATATGGAGTAAATGTACCCTTTGTAAACAAATTATCAAGTGCAGCGGTTCATATTTTGATATTTGGTCTATCAGTGTTCTGGTTATGGTTGTTCTATGACATTTTTTTGCAGTGGATAGTGTGTCTGAAGGAAAGAAATCGTTGAAAGCTGTATTACTAACTCACAATCTAGGCAAGGTTTGGAAACATCACAAATAATTCTTCATAACCATTTAAGTAATTTCCTGTTTAATATAACATAGCAGTTCGAGCATTCACATCAAGACCATCACTATAATTTAATAGTTATTAATGAAATAGGAAATTTCGAGAAATGTCTTAGCTGTAACTATGCTGGCCATCAAGGCTATTTGTTCAAAAGACAAATTTAACCTCCCCCCTAAGTCACAGTTCCATGTTTGCAGTTCTGTGGCCACCCCAGGTGGCTAAGATGACCTTCAGAGGTCCCTCCCAACCTTAGCCATTCTGTACGCCAACTTACACTGCTCTCTGTGAGGCATCCAACAGGAGAGACAGCAAAAAAGCAGAGCCCACCATGCTTACGGTCTTTTCACATGCTGTGTGTATCTTTTTGCCTGTAGTGCTAGGGTACTTACAGAGCAACTAAACCCTTTTCTTAGTAGATTAGTGGTAGTCTGTCAGTTTCGCCAGCAGAAACAACTCTTCTTCCTGATTCTTAAACCTATAAGTAGAATTTATTAATCAGTTCGGTCGTAGGCCACATTTCATATAGAGCCCTTCTCAGACTAACCTGCTTTTCTTTGTATGCTGTGGCTGAAAACAAGGGCAGTTGCTGCTGGAGTAGCTTTCCTTAGAGGATATATGAAGCTGCATACTAACAATGAATTTCAAAGTGGAGAGGACAAGTAATGTGAAATAGTAATGCAGTTACGTTGTTTTACTGATGACTTATTCATGAACTAGCTCTAAACAAGTCAGTTCCAGTTAATGACTTGTAATGTTCAGCTATGTAATTCACTTCTACTGTTTTTCTTTTATAGACTTTGATGCAATTACTGATCCTATAATGAAAGCAAAAATGGTAGCTCTTAAGGGGATCAATAAAGTCATGGCGCAGAGTAACATGGGCATGCCACCAATGGTTATGAACAGGTAGGCAACACGTGATACCGTTCTTCAGGGCTACAAAATGTAAAAGGAGATGATAGAACTAGGGGAAACTGTGCAGGAAATGAAAACATTTTGAAGTGGAAAAGATCTTTCTGTCATGTACTTCATAATCATTGCTAATACAAAATTGTCTCCTAACAATAAAACCAGTGTGGCAGTAGAAACTATAAAAAGTATTAAAATGCCTCAGACTTGTGTTGAAGAATAAAAGGAGCTGTGAACTGTGCAGACTTCACCATGACTACCTTTACCTTAGGTGGGGGGTCTATGAGCTAGAAAGCATCTGCACCTTTTCTTTTTATGTGGCCCTTGAAACAATGTGTTTTCTCCTTCTTAACAGTTTTTTATGATAATATGTGGCTTACCAGAGGTTTACATTTACCCAACTATAGTTGACTGTTCGCCAGGTTGGACGGGGCTTTGAGCAACCTGATCTAGTGGAAGGTGTCCCTGCCCATGGCAGGGGAGTTGTAACTGGATGATCTTTAAGGTCTCTTCCAACTCTAACCACTCTATGGCTGTGCTGGTGACCACAATATCTAAACCATCAAATCTTACACAGATTTTGTGGGTGTGTGCATCTTCACTCTTTCAGCACAGTACGTCACGTTTACCTCATTTGTCTGAAAAGTGTAAAATGCTGTAGTTTCAACAAAGGGCAAAGTATTGTAGCATTCTCAAATGAGAATTAATATTCTCCAGATGTTGAAAAAGTTTGGTACAGAAGTTGAAGCAAATATCTATAAAATATTTGGATGCTTTGTGTAAGTTCAGTGTAACAGAAAAGGTATATCCCCTAAAATACCCTCCAGTTTTAAGAGTTGTAATTTCATATTCTGCTTATCTATCTATAGGTTTCCCTTCATGGGTCAGCCAGTTCCAGGGGCTCAGACCAGTGAAGGCCAAAATCATATGCAGCAGGCAATTACACAGGTAATACAACTTGATAAGGGGTTTAAACAGAATAGTTTAATAATAACAACAACTAGGTTTGGGGTTCTTTTAATTGCATCATGATTTAATATCCTTGTCTGTATGTTCTACTGAAATTTCTAGGATGGAAGTTTGACACCTCAGATGTCTAGACCTAATCCTCCCAATTTTGGTCCTGGCTTTGTCAGTAAGTACAGATTTTATAATTTATTGTATGTTGATGTTTGATTCTAGAGTTCTGTTTTCTTTAAAATAGAATATCCATAAATGGATCCTGTCTTTCAAAAATTCATCCTTCTAAAACTGAATCATTTCCTCTTTACAATACTAACTAATAAAGGGGTGCATAGTAAATGCTATTAACGTTTTTTTGTTTGAAGCTGTCCTCGAAGAAGCAGTGTAAGGAAAGAGGGAAACAGAACAAACGGAAAACTAGCATCATTTGGATTTGTGCATGAATGCTAACCTGCTAACTGACAGACTGCTATGTCAAAAATGTGGTCTTGGGCTGTGTTGTAATATTCTGAGCTCAGTGAGAACAACAGTCTATATTGATGAGGGTTTTTCTGAAGCAAAAAGTTTTGTGCAGCATCGTTGTCATTTTAACAAATACCAGTAAAAGCTTTCCAGGTGTTAGTTAAGCAGGACTAGCTGGGAGCCACAATTTTTGAAAGCAGAAATATACGGCACTAGTATTTTGTGTTCTTGTTTCTGGTTACCCTAGATCAGTTGTAAATCCTAGTCTCTATGATAAGAAAGATTTATTAGCAGACTTTAATCTGAACATACGTTGGGAGAGAAAGACCACGTATAAAGAAGTGTTTCAACTAAACACCTTTACCTTTTCCAGAAACTAGAGTAGCAGCACTGAGTACACAGTAAGGAACTTTTGCAATATCATGTGTGTTAATTTATTTTTACCTGGCCCTTAAAACAGTGCATTTTCTCCTCCTTAACACATACTTCAGTGTGTAATAATACGTGGCTTACCAGAGGTGTATATGTACCCAACTCTAATTGACTGTTGGCCAGGTTGGATGGGGCTTTGAGCAACCTGATCTAGTGGAAGGTGTCCCTGCCCGTGGCAGGGGGGTTGGAACTGGATGGGCTTTGAGATTTGACATGGCCTTCAGCGGTGGTCTCATTCTGGTTGGGGTGGTGGTTCTGAGCACTTGACAAAATCTGTAGTAGTTACTCTCATCTGGAACTTGTTAATATTTCAGTACTTTCATTTGCACTTTCATGTTGCTCCCATCTGCAGTTACTTTCTGTCGTTCCCACTCAGTTGTCCCTTCAGGTTATGTGATTAGTTACGCAGAATTTATCACAGAAAGAATGGGCACCCCTCAAGACTGAATTGATTTAGTTAGAGTCAGTGGCTGTCTCTGCCATACAGACTGTTAAAGTAGAAAGTGATAGGGTCTAGAGCACAAGGAGGACATGGTTATATTGAAATCCTAGTGTCATGTAGGTGTCTTTATTAAACAGACTTCCTTTATAAGGAAGATCATGATTTCTGGCTGTCCAGCTCATTGCCACAGTGAGACCAGGAGACAAATGATATCACCATCAAACCTTCACTCTTGCCTTCTGCGCTTAGTGCAGATCAAGTTTTATCAGACATGATGGTTTTGCCTCTAGAAAAACATCTGAGAGCAATGGACTGCTCATGGCAGATGAGCATTTCTCTTTTGTAAAAAGAGTAATGTCTCAGTTACAGTCTAAATGAGAGTGCATTGTTTGTGGGTAGGAAAGGGCACTGGTGCTGAAGGCTCTGCCACAAAGTTATTTTTACAAGGACAGTATCTTTCTTTCATTTCACAAATACTTGATGAATGTTTATAATTTTTTTTTCTTAGAAGTAGTAATAAATATAGGTTTTATATGTACAAAAATCTTCTGCAAACAGTGGGATTAATGAGGCTCTTTCCTATAAATTTGTGTTCTTACTCCCTAATCTCTTTCCTTCTACCTGAGTACTTACTTCCAGAGGTCTTCCACATCCCCTCTTCTGTGGGAGAGCAGAGTACCACCAGGTTCTGTAGCTGCTTTCAAAGCTACGTTTGCTCACTGGTTAGCAAGTACACATTTACTGGCTAGACAGGAGGCTGATGTCTCTTGAAATGAAGGGACTATGTTAAAACTGCTTTCTCTGAATAAATGCAGTAATTTGGTTCTCTGTCTCCTTTACTCATGTCACTCCAAGAACTTAGTATTTCTTGAGATAGCAAACGCTCTGTCAAATCTGGCTGAACTTGACCAATGGTTTCTTCAAATAAGGAGGAAGCTTTGTCTCTAAAAAGTAGAATGAGATCATGTCATACTTAATTTCTCTTCTCTCTAGATGATTCACAAAGAAAGCAATATGAGGAATGGCTGCAAGAAACACAGCAGCTCCTTCAAATGCAACAGAAGTACCTTGAGGAGCAAATTGGAGCACACAGAAAATCAAAAAAGGCGCTCTCAGCAAAACAGCGTACAGCCAAGAAAGCTGGCCGTGAGTTTCCAGAGGAAGATGCAGAACAGCTGAAACATGTTACTGAGCAGCAAAGTATGGTCCAGAAACAGCTAGAACAGGTAAGCATCTGGAATCAAAACTGGTCACCTTAACACTCGGCTGTCATACTTGTAGGACTGTTTCCTTTAAATCTTCTAAAAAGCAAGTTGGAATGCTTGAATACAGTGGAGCTTATTTAAAGGGAGCCATCCCTATCATGTTTCGTATGTGTAACAGCATTGCTCTGGGTTGCGGATGACACTGGAATTGTAGGAGAGTATGCTGTGGCAAGCATTATGACAAAAAGCTGTCTTCATACTTTGGGAAGAGGGGACATTGCTTGGCAAAATGACTTGCAACAGAGTTCCTGGCACCATGAAAAGCATAAATGAAAGATTCAAAGGAAAGTCTAGCATGCGGGGCTTGGTTTCAGGCTTGAATGAGCCTCGTAATTCAAGTCTTTTTTCAGGTGTCCTTACATAAGCAGAACCTTTGGTTATATTCCAGTTAAATGTTACTGTTTGAAAATCTCTTTTCATAGTATCTTTAGTGTTAGTCTAGTTTTATGATATGTCTAGTTCCTAGATGCTGATCATCAGTGTGTGTTGCCTGTTACTGTATCATGGAATAATACAGGTCAAAGGGATATCTGGGGATCATCTAGTCTCCTGATCAAAGTAGAACTAGATTCATGGTTAAATCAGGTTGCTCAGCCAGCACCTTGTCAGTCAAGTCTCCAAGGGTAGAGATTTCCTAGCCTCTCTGGGACCCTGTTCCAATGTGTGCACTGGGATTTGTTTTTTTTTTCCTTTATATTCAATTAGAATTTCACCTGCTACATCTTGTAATTGTGATTATAGTAAGTGACACTGAAGCTAAACCTGTGATAGCTTTGATAAATCAATCTATGCTTTGGCAAACTGTACTGAATGCTGTGTTCCTCAAGACGTTGTTTATAAATTATCTGGCATGATTGTTAGAATAAGCTAGACCTCCTGAACATGAAAATACTTTAGAATTAGTAATATGAGGGGGAAAATTGGCAGCAAGCTGCTTGGAATGAGGTCCTAAGTGATATCTGACCCTCGAGTTCTTTCTCCTGTGTTGCTTCAAGACAAAGGGTGCACTGAGTAGAATATTACTTGGCTTGTCTTTTCACTGTGTGGAAGAGGGATGGAGCAGATAAATCATGTCTGCATCATTTCTTCCTTTTTCTTTTTTTTCTTTTTCCCTTCCACAGTGAATTACAAGTAGAATAAATGCAAAAAAAAAGTCATTTTAACCAGTCTTTATCATATAGTCTGGTCTTACCGGAGTTGAAGTAACAGCTGCTAATCATGACATTGCTGGCAGGTTAATTTAATGCCCCATGATTAAGGTTTTTTCATTTACCTTTTTTAAATTGAAGTTTCATATACTTCTGGTAAATACCCTCCACTCCCCTTCAAGCCACTGATTTAGACCAGTTATCCACATTGTAAGTAGCACTTTGTTACATACCTAGCAGGAGTTTTATTGAAGGATATTTTTAAGGATATTTGAAGCAATTCACCACTCTCTTAGATCAGATCAAGTAGTTTTTCTGTAATCAAGCTTCTGTTAGTTTTTGAAAAGGGCAGATTCTCTACATACAGAGAAAAGAGCTGTCAAATCCCCGTGAACTGCTCGTCCTGGACACAGGCGCAGAGAAACTGGAGCTGACTATGCAACACAAGCTTATGTCTGACAGAGTTATTAGCCCAGGCAGAGAGCTGTGCAGGCACTACCATATTGTCTCTGGGGCCATGGCAGCTTAAGTGCTTTGGTGTGGCACTGTGCCTGTGCTGATAAGCTCTGCCTTGTTCTCCCACGGACTGTTAAACCATCAGGTTGATATGCACAAGTCGGCTCAGTCCAGCTGGGTGTCGTTGGTGCTGGTCCTTTGAGATCCCACCTAATTCCGAGTACAGTCATGTGGCTGATCTACCGCTGCAGGTCCTGGCAGGGTGTAGTGGTTTGGATGCTTCATTCCATAGGCATACAGAGCCAGCACAGGTTTGGTGCTCTATATCCATGGAGAAGTCCTGGAGCACTGGATTGTGCAGTGCACATCCATCCAGTTGGTGGCTTTATGCAGTGCCACTGTTTATCTGGTAGAGTCAGTGCCAAGCCAGAGCTCATAAATTATCTTGGACCTGAAATTACTGTGTAAATAGCCTTTGGGGTGCATCTGTCCTGATTTTTGGAGTGTGTCCTGTGATATCTCTGTTATCCTGAGCTTTCTGGCTTGTTCCTTGCCCCAGATAAAGGAGAGTGTTGTCAAACATTTATAATTTTGTTACGGACTTTTTCTACCAGTACAAACAGCAAATGGAAGTTGTGGAAGTCATAATCTAATGAACAGAAGTGAGAGAGAGATTTTCCATAATGTACGTATCAGCGGATTACAAGTCCTTGTATTTTTTGAGAGGGCAGTGTAGTCAGGTATCTTCCGTGTTTCTGAATTGCTCTTTCTTGTCCGGTTGACACTTTCACGTCCTTCCCTTGGCTCCTCCTGCCTGCTTTAAAAATAAACCACTAGGTTTAATGTTTAATGTCCAAGTTGAGTTTATTTTCATCTTGAAAATTTTCAAGCAGCAGTTGCCATTTTCATCTGCTGTGTGACGTTTGAGGGGCTGCCTGTGAATAAATGGGAATCTACCCCACTGTTTTCCTGCAAACCTTTCCTTTCCAATTACATCTTCCAAAATTTTTTGCTGATCTGTGATGATCACCTATCTCTCTGTTCCCTTCTTTATGTCTGTTCCCAACTGTTACCCTGTGCATGGATAAGATCTATAGGACACGGATTACATTTGGTTTAGGTTTGTATATTCTCTTGCCCAGTGTAGTCTTGGTTTGTAATTAGAACTTGGAGGCACTGTTCTTTTTTCTAAACTTTTGGGATGGATGGTATTTCTAATGAAACAATAGCTATTTAGCCTTAAAAAGGGAGAGAAAATAAGACTGTGTTGAAATGCTATTTTCGCCTGAGGTTCATTGCTGAAATTATAATGGTGAGTTACATGTTTTATGCTACTTACAGTCAATACATGTCAGAGATGAATTATGGCTTTTTAATTTCCAGATTCGAAAGCAGCAGAAAGAGCATGCAGAACTGATTGAGGAATATCGAATCAAGCAGCAACAGCAGCAGCAGCAGTGTGGAATGGCACCCCATGCTATAATGCCAGGCGTCCAGGCTCAGCCACCAGTGGTTCCAGGAGGAACATCACCAGCAATGAACCAGCAGAACTTCCCCATGGTGGCACAACAGCTCCAGCATCAGCAGCATACCGTGGTAATCCCTGGGCAATCCACCCCAAACAGAATGCCAAATTTATCTGGATGGCAGTCTGCAAATACCCCTGCAAGTCACATGTCCATGAATCCAGCAAGGATGCAGCCTCCAATGACACCGTTGCCCATTACGCCTGGTACACCAGCTCCTGTGCCTGGTCCAAATGCAACTGCACAGTCAGGGCCACCACCAAGGGTGGAGTTTGAGGACAATAATCCTTTTAGTGAAAGCTTTCAGGAGCGGGAAAGGAAGGAGCGTTTACGGGAGCAACAGGAGCGGCAGCGCATTCAGCTTATGCAGGAAGTAGATCGACAGAGGGCTTTACAGCAGCGCATGGAACTAGAACAGCACAGTATGATAGGGTCTGAATTAAATAACAAAACATCCTTATCTCAGATACCTTTCTTTAATTCTGATCTACCTTGTGATTTCATACAAACTCCGCGACCTCTTCAGCAATCTCCACAGCATCAACAGCAGCAGATGGGGCAAATTCTGCAGCAGGGTTCCGTGACCTCGCCTCCTGCCACGAATTTCATGCAAAGCAGTGAGCGAAGGCCAGTGGGATCTACAGCCTTTGGACCTGACACATCTGCTGTTCCAGGTGGAGCCCCTAGTTTCCATAACGTAAAACAAACTCACGGGAATCTCCCTGGGGCTACCTTTATGCAGAACCAAGTCAGGCCTCCATTTGCTTCCACTGTACCTTCATCTACAGTACTCGGTAGCGGTGCCTCATGTGGGTCGGACACTAGCGTGCCCCAGGCAACAAACTTCCCTGGATCAAGCCAGTCTCTCATACAGCTGTATTCTGACATAATCCCTGAAGAGAAAGGAAAAAAGAAAAGGACACGAAAGAAGAAAAAGGACGACGATGCTGAGTCAATAAAAGCCCCGTCAACTCCACATTCAGATATAACGGCACCATCAACTCCAACCGTTTCGGATTCTACCTCCACCCCCACAGTGAACACCCCCAATGAACTTTCCCGTCATCAAGACGAACAAGAGTCAGTGGAGTTAACGGGCCCATCAACATCAAGTGCAGGAGAGACCCAGGCCTCTCCAGAGCTGGAATGTAAGCTCCCCAGCAGCAGTCTGCCACAGAAACAGCCGAGTGTAAATACAGAGACTGAAAAGGCTAAAGCAGATACACCTGCCAGCATGCAAGAGGTTAAACTAGAAAAGGCAGAAACTGATCAGTGCTCGGATCAAGCTGAGCCTAAACCTGAAAATCCAAACAGTATTAAGGTGGAAGAAGATAAGGTCACATCACAGCCTGCCTCTTCAGCTCAGAGTCCAGCACAACCACCCAGCGTTCCAGCAGCAAAAGGGGAGTCAGGGAACGAATTGCTGAAACACCTGCTTAAAAATAAGAAGTCCTCATCTCTTCTAAATCAGAAATCCGAGAGCAGCGGCCGAACAGAAGAGGAGGCTTCTGGGGATAAAAAGCTAGCAGAGAAGCCCAATCCAGCTGAAGGAATGGTGAGCCTGTTACTGGTTTTGTTATACAGTGGTCATCAACAGTCAAAGGCTAGTTTGTGCTTTACCACAGGCATTTGTGAAGAGGTGAAGAGATAACCTACCTGCACAAAGATGGAATAAACAGCTTTCAGGAATTTCTTGCCTCCCTTCCTGCCTTTTCTGCATGAGTAAATCATCTGTGTTGCAAAAAGAACAAATTTTAACACGACTTCATAGATCAATATATCAGAAATTATTAAAACAGAAAAAAAACCCCATTTTTTTTCTATAGATAATCCTCTTAAATAATGCCACTTCCTAGTATTTACCAAGATTATGGCAAGATTTTACAGTATGACTCTATTACCTACTCTGTGTTTCTGAACAGTATACGGATGTCTGTATGCTGCTTGCTTCTGTGACTCCACCTTTGCAGAGGCACAGGGCTGGGCATCACACCCCTTCATCTGCACCATTTGGAGTGTTTGGTGAATGAACCAGTTCCAAGCTCTGTTTTTCCCTGTGAAAATCGTATACTGTCTCTAATTTTAGTAGAGACCATGCTCTAATGCTCTAGGTTTTTTTAACAAAAGTGTGAAATTGTTAAATCTCCTAAAATTGCTGGATTTCTGTGTTAAATATTTCTTTAATTAATTTTACTTTAATGGAGAAGAGCATTAACTCTCTATATTAACGCCATTATGAGATTTAATAATTTATAAAGTTCTTCAAAGCAGACCTAAAGAAAACTCTTCTGTGGAGGTAGGATACACTCAGATTTGTTGATCATTTTATTGTAATCTTCCACCTCTTCTCAGTTTTGTTTCCTGACTGTCTAATCTCTAAATACATCCTTGAAAAAAAACTTAAACACATTCAAAATGAATAAATACTGATAAAAACAAAGGTAACTTGGGTACAGAGTTAAAGATCCACAGTCAAAACATATGACAGGAACAGTGGTGAGAGTATTTGTGGTAGGGGTTGTGTAGAGCTGTTTAAAATAATAATTGATAAAAGAAATTGGGCTTCCTTTTAGCTTGCTGCTGTCTCTTGCGTTACCACGTCCTGTTCGATTGCTTCTACACAACTATCCTCTTTTGTGAAGAATGGCTTTGCAAATTCATCCTGAAAGTATTTAAAAAATGGTACAATCCAGAAGCATTTCACAATACTGGTTTTGTTTCTAACCTCAAAATACATTTGTATTACATTAACTTAAATATAAACTTCTTTCCTGTAACCAGTGTGCCTTTCGTTGTGCCCTTGTGAAAACCTCTAAGGCTGCATGCACATGTAACTTCATTTTAGAGGTATTCAAAAGAAAATGTTCCTTGTCTGTGAGGTTTTGGTGATGTTTTCAGATGTCAGTAGTGTTAATGATAAGTCATAATTCTGTGTGTAGGGACAGTACAGCAGTTAGAGTTGCGAGTGAGACAGCAAACTAAACAAACCGTAAAATACAGTTTCTTATCGATGAGATTTATTACACTATGTGTGTTCTTCTAGACTGTTGTGCAGTAAACTTGAATCAACCGTATATTAAAATGTCAAAAATTCTGCTTCACTTTCTTCTTTTATACCAGCAAACTGCAGGAAACCAGTTGCAAAGTGCATTTGGGTGTAGTAACAGCCAGCTTCAGAGAACAGATGTAGGACCTGAAACCAAGAAGCAGAGAAATAAGCGAACTCAGAGGACAGGAGAGAAAGCAGCTCCTCGGTCCAAGAAAAGAAAAAAAGAGGAAGAAGAAAAGCAAGCTGTTTACCCCAACGCTGATACGTTCATCCAGTTAAAACAGGTAGGCATGCAGATGCTGGGTCATGCATCAAGAGGACACTTCTAAAAGTGGGCTTCTCATGATGTGAAGTTGATCATTAGGTTTGAGTTACAGGGTGGAGAAACTGAAGACTTCCATGAAACTAGGAAATTTAAGATTTTGGGTTTTTTTTTCAATTTGGAAGATCTACTGACACAGCAGACGTTTGGTAGTCTCAAAGCCATGGGGTTCCTGTCAGCTCTGGCAGCCTCTGTGGCTGAACTGGCAGGAGCCAGAGCTGTGGCTCTGACTGGCAGGAGACCACCTTCCTTAACAGAGAGGCCTGTGTTTGACAGAGTTTTCTGATAGTGGGTAAACTCCAGTTATTCTTTTAAATTAGAAACCACTCTACTAATGTTCGGAGATATGCAGTGCTTCTCTGTAGTAGTCACATTCATTTCTAACTTCTTTTTCTTTTAATACAGCAGCTTTCTCTTCTGCCTTTGGTGGAACCAATAATTGGAGTGAGCTTTGCCCACTTTCTTCCTTACGGCAGTGGCCAGCTAAATGGTGGAAATCGACTTGTAGGAAGCTTTGGCAGTGCTACTCTTGATGGAGCTTCAGATTACTACTCCCAGCTCATTTACAAGGTACGGTTTTAATCTGGATTTCCATTGTGTGCTCTCTGTGGGAGAAGAAGTTCATGTCGTTTTTATTACTACTAGTCAGTTGGAGTTCCTGCCTTTATGCAACCAGAAGAAAATAATTTTCTGTTGCTAGACTAGATAGACAGTGCAGTGATGAAACAATCACCATTGTTTTACTCCCTGAAAATGGAAATCAGTTCTGGAAACTGTGTTGTAAACTAATTAAAAACTACAAGTATTTCTTTTATGAACGCATGCTAAATAGTGAAAATTGTAATTACAGTTTTATGGAGCAGAAAAGGCTGAATTCTCAGTACTTTGCAAAGTCATTGAGAGCATTAAAGCGTTTCTTAATGTGAATTAAATGGAAAATAGACTTTCCTTATGTGTCCACTAAGCCCTAACTAAGAACCTGAGAACTCTGAACAAAATAGACTGTTTGTTGATGAGCTAATAACCCACTGAACTCAAAACTCGGTCTCTTAAGATCAGAGGGGTGGTATTGGGAGAGCAATAAGATAGTGAACAAACAGAATCAAATTTGCTGCTTGGCTACCCTAATACAAAAACTTTAGTAAGTTATTAAAACCCAGTGGTGTTTACTCCAGCATTCTGTGGCATGTAAGCTCAGAATGTGACCCAGCAGAAAGAGTGGCCAAAATGAATAGGTTTAGCTTTGTAGGCATGACTGTAGCAAGAACAGATACTGAAGTTCTCATTTAATTTTTGGTTAAAATATGGGCAGTTAAGCCCATAGCGAGAGGTAGCCTGGAGTGTGAATTTGCGGAGTATCTGCTTCCCCATGGTAACTGCTTCAGTGAAAGCTCATCCTGTGCTAAGGTGCTACCTTTTAGTGAAAATGTGGTAAGCTGACTTGGTGATGGAGAGTCACTGTGGAATAGCTCTTCCAGTCCTAAGTTCAGATCTATGTTTAAACTGTAGGAATGTGTTGGGGCTTCCAAACCATTCCTAAGAATGTTCTTTGTGCTTTTTTGTAAATAATTCAGCTATATCTTTTTTCAGTAATGTATACTCCTTGTGTAAACTATTTCTCTGATAATATCATTGATAGTATCAATGAAAAGATTGATATTATCAAAAAAAGCAAAGTATTGTGTCTTTTATAGTAGATACTTCAATGTATTTGGTCACCTACTTGAGAATTAACTATCACTGCTTATCAGTTCTACCTCTGGGTGTAAAAATACGTGAGTGGGTTATGTTATTTAGTAGTAGAACAAGGCAAGTTTTCACCTGGTGTTCCATGGCTGATTCGCGGTCCTTTCATCTCATGCAGCAGAACAATCTGAGCAATCCCCCGACACCCCCAGCCTCTCTCCCTCCCACACCACCTCCCGTGGCATGCCAGAAGTTGGTAAACGGCTTCGCAACCACTGAGGAACTTGCTGGCAAGGCTGGTATGTTAGGAGGTCATGATGGTAAGACTAATACGTATTGCTTCCATAATAACGAGTCAAGTTTGTAGCAAATTACAAAATAGGTAACTGGGATGCTTGTCAGTTGCTGTAGTGTTCTTTTGTAACACCAGCATGCCTACACTCTTTAAGGTTGCAGTTATTATCATCTAGCTTTATTTTACACCAGTGTAATGTCAGATGATAGCCTTTTCCCTCTTCCCGTTTGAAAACATATTGAGAGCTGGAAGCATGCTTAGGAAATGAAAAAGAAAACCTTAAAATCATTTCTTTATGTCCAGTACAACTGACTAACCAGTTAGTTGAGTGAGCTCAAAAGCAGGTTATGCAAAATTTATTGTCAGCAGGCTTTGTATGTAGTCAGTACGTATTCTCTGATGCTAGTAATTTGGTCAATTAAAAGTGCTTTCTAGTAAATGAAACCTTATGCTGCCTTTTCATAGGGACTGTTTTCCTTTATTACTAAAAAGTTGTCGATTGTTCTCCGCATTGAACCAGACATCCTCTCATAGTGGCAGGGGGGGCCCCCTTTTTTCTCCTCTTTCTGCTCAAAATGTGCGGGTTTTGTAACTCTGTAGATTGATCACGAATGGTTAAAAATTTCTGAGCTACAAGAGGATGAGAGTGGTGTTACCATCTGCTGTAATGCCTTGGTTGTATCAAGCCACCAACACGCAGAAGGTATGTCAATGGAAGAGCTGTACAGATGTCTCATTGTGCTGTCCGTTTCTGTTTCTAGTTACCAAAGCTCTGGGACCAAAGCAGTTCCAGTTGCCTTTCAGACCACAAGATGATTTACTAGCAAGAGCAATGGCTCAGGGCCCTAAAACTGTGGACGTTCCTGCTTCACTTCCAACACCACCTCACAACAATCAGGAGGAGTTAAGGTAGGTTTTCCTTGACATCTTCAAAAACATACTTGAAGCAGATTCTGTCGTCTTTTAATAGGAGATGAGACTGTGTAAAGAAACAAAACGTGTCATGCACAGGCAGTGCAGAGAACAATAATGGGATGATTTTTCCTGGTTAACTCTTAACATTCCACACGTAGAGAGCAGCATAGTAAAATAGGTGACTTCTGCTATTGCTAGGTTCTGTTGTTAAGAATTCATTACCTTGCTCTCTTGAAAGTGGAAGAAAACTACCAACTGGTATTTTTCCTGGAGCAGCATGGTACTGTTGAATGATGACAGTACATGACTGCTGTACCAGACAGCAGGACTGTGCAAGAGACAGCCTGAAAACTCCCCAGCTCTGCTCAGTTTCTGTTACCATGTGAGGAATGCTTGCTAGAACTTGAGTCTCCCTACGAAGAACTTTCCTTTTGCTTCCCTTTCACTTGACTAACCAGAAGTTGAGTGTCCTTAAAGTCTGTGTATGGATAAGGGGGGGTGGACCAGTGAATACGCTTAAACTAAAAAGTTTAAATGTTAGATCCTCATTTTTTACACAGATAGGTGGAGACATGGGGAACGGACAGTTCTGTGGTGGAGCCTGGGCTTTGTTAGTTCCTTTGTTTTTCTTAATGTATCTTTCCCAAGAAACCACCATGTGCAGTGGAGTCTGAGATACCCAGAAGCAAAGGCCTGCCATGTAATTGCATTTCATGACTAGTAGCAAGAAACAAGTTCATTATAGCTCCATCATGATTTATATTTTGGCTTACCAAAAGTTTTTGGTCCATTTCCAAAACAGCTTTTTGGGGTTTTGTTCCAGGGTTCAAGATCACTGTGAGGACAGGGATACTCCTGACAGCTTTGTTCCTTCTTCCTCTCCTGAAAGTGTGGTGGGAATGGAAATTAGTAGGTATCCAGACTTGTCGGTTGTAAAGGAGGAGAACCCAGAACCTGTACCATCTCCCATCATTCCCATCCTGCCTAGCAGTACTGGAAAAGGTGAGACTGCAGCAGAGCAAACAGTTAAAACTAGGTTTGTTGGGTTTTTTTGGTTAGGTTTTTTTGCTTGCGTTCACATGTGTGTAGGATTAACCTGGTGTATTTTATTTTCCTTTCAGGTTCAGAAGCCAAAAGGAACTACATAAAATCAGAACCCGGTTCCGGAGCATTACCTGGTTCTGGTTTCTTTGCCTCTCAACTTGGACCATCCCAGAATGGTCCTAAATCTGGCCTTATATCTGTAGCAATTACTTTGCATCCCACTGCTGCTGAGGTACAAGAAATAAGCTTCTATTACATATGTAAAGTACCAAGAGTAGTTAAGATATTTTATACGTAGTGAACCTGAAGGGGTTATAGCATAGTACAGTAAAGCAGCTGTTGCAGTCTTCCAGTAATTTATATTGCTGTCTGATGAAAACAAAGGTATGTTTTTATTATTGTTTTTAGAACATTAGCAGCGTTGTAGCAGCATTCTCCAACCTGCTCCACGTCAGAATTCCCAACAGTTACGAGGTTAGTAATGCTCCAGATGTCCCATCCTCCATGGCAACCGCCAGCAGTCACAGAGTGAACCCATCCATGGAGTACAGGCAAAGCTTACTACAGGGTCCTCAGGCAGGAGCCATGGGACCTGCCAGGATCGTAGGGTCTTACGGACTGAAGCAACCTAATGTGCCCTTTCCTGCAAACAGCAATGGTGAGTGGGCATCAGTTCAAGTTTTTAATACCAAAATTTTGGGTCAGTATTAATGCATTTCAGCCACATAAATTCATGCCCTAGCATTGAATAATTGATTCTTATTCTGAATAGTATTTTTCTCTTATTACATGAACATGATCAGTACATGTGGACCTGCTCCTGATGTTAACTATAATTTTATAGGTCTCATCCATCTCTGATTTCCATTGTGTTTTCTACATCGCTGTCAGTGAGGTATTTCCTCCAGTAGTTCCCAACATTATTAGTTGGGGGTTTTTGTCCAGTCTGATTTTAAATCCATCGTTCAGAAAGATTGTTCCTGTGCTGGAAAACTTGATGTAGTTAAAGCATGTATTTCTACGTTGGTTTAGTTACTCATTTCTTACACAAGAACATATTTTTGCCTTCTTGTTCATGCAGTTGGTTTTGGTCTAGTTTAAATAATTTCCCTGTCAGGATGTAGTTTAAAGTTTGCCCTGTCCAGGAGGATGTTACTCCTCAAGACCACTGAAGAATACTGTGACTTCTTATAAATATGGTTTAATTTGATACAGCTTCTAACAGACTTACCTGTTTTGTAGGTATAGCTGGCTATAAGGATCACAGTCAGAATATTGCAGAAGGCTCAGCACTGAGACCTCGGTGGTGCTCTCATTGCAAAGTTGTGGTTCTTGGCAGTGGTGTGCGGAAGTCCTTCAAAGACCTGCCTTTCCTTAAACAGGTACTGCAGTGTAATGGTGAATGAGCAGGCAAAGGCAACAAAGACTACTGCTTGTCATGCCGACTGGTACCACTTCCAGGTTTCTCTGTGTGTGTCCAGGATGGGACATTCAAGTATGTTTGTAGTACAAATAAGAAATGGCACCAGTTGTTATTTATAAACATGAATGTCAGTAAATTTCATAAAATAATTCCTATGGCAATTATTTTATAATAATTACAGCAATTTCCTAAATTCTGCTACTGACCACCTTCCATGGCCACTTCAGGGAACTTAGTTCAGAATGAGCTTATTTGTGAGGCAGTGTCATATTGCTGTGTCAGGAAGTATTCAGAGAGCAGGAATACTTGTACCCTTTGTGAGCAGGCATCAGGTTTCAGTCTCAGTTTCTTGTATTCACGTTGGGAACTGTCATTCATTGAGAAAGAACCATTGCTCTTTCAGTGAGATTGAGATAATTATGCAACCAAGGTATATAGTCAAAATTTGTATACAAAAGTAATGGGTTCGTGTAGTCAGAGCAGCACTGAATTCCCAGTAATGTTTTGCAGATGGATCACTAGATAAAACAGTGTGATCTGTCTTTGATTAGGCTGAAACGACATGTTCTTTCACCACCTGAAGATAAAAGAAATGGATTTTACTTTGCAAGTGTGCCTATGGAGCAGATGGGTGCATGCTATAGAATGCTTTATTTTGATGCTTAAACTTCTGTTAATGGCAAGAAATGCTGAAGAACAAGGTTTGTAGGTGGTGATAACGTTAGATCTGTCAAATAATCAAGTATTTATATCACAGTATTGCTCGTTATTTCACAAATGTTCTACAGATAAAGAGTTTGTAGCCAGATCGTTGACTTGTTTCATTCCACTTAATATGTGAAGAATGATATTAAAATGCACTTCTGAGAATCTTCTGTGTTTGATTCCTAGGATTCCCAAGAAGGCTCTGATAAAATGAAGGACATTGTATTCTGTAGCAACAACTGCTTTGTTCTTTATTCAGCAGCTGTGCAAGCAAAAAACTCAGAGAACAAAGTAAGTATCAAATGCTGGTAGACCCTAGTGAGCAGAAATGACTGCAGGTAGTTTTTCAACAGTAAAGGGGCGAAGGGGAAGTTTGCACTTCATTCTACAGGTTTATAAGTTAATTGCTCTTTGTTTAGACACTGAGATTCTGAACCAGCAGCTTGAAGTAAAATTCATATTTGTGTAACTTCCATCATGACAGAGATGCAGGGCAGAACAGCAGCCACCATGTGCTGTCCTCACTGGCTTTGAAGATGCAGTCTCAAAAAAGTAGTCATTTAAGTTTTCTGGGCATTGTACAAAACCACAGATACATCTTTAAGGGCTATAATTCTGCATTTTGATTTGGCTTTTACAGTAAAAAACCCCAAATAAATACATAACTGTGCAAATAATAACTGAACAGCAAGTTTGCAAAAAAAATACTTTTATTTGTTCAGCGTAACTGGAAAAATACAATCCTGTTCATCACTTTATTTGGGCAAAGCTGCCATTTTAAAGCATTAATTGCTGAAACACTAGTAAAACACCTGCTGACAGTGAAGAGGGAAAAGTGGACTTGGGCCACAGATTTTTCTCAGGTTGGCCAGGACAGTACACTGTAGTTTTCTACCTGCAGACCCTGCAAGGTAGAAAGTCCCCCCCTTAGGGGAACTCAGCACTTCCACAGAGGGCATTATTTCTTGCTAAATCCAGGTTCATTCATTCCGTTTCAAAGGAAGGGAATTTAAATTTATCTCTGTTTGTTCAATCATTAAAAGTGGAATAGTTTTCATTCAAGACAAAATGATCCTGCTAAGTTTTATTTTCTCATAGATAATATTTTTTACTACTCCTTTTAACTGCTTCAGTGTGGTTTCTACTTCTAGTTCAGATGTGCCTTTTTTTTCCCCCTAAACCAATGGACGAACAGGCCTTGTGCTTCAGGCATTACCTGGTTAATGCTTTCTCATAGTCCTGTATTTACTGTAGAATTTGCTGCCTCACTTCAAGTACATCCTGGTTGAGTTGGTTTTTTTTTCAGAAGAAATTAAAAATAATCCATACCTGAAGGAGAAGATGAATGAGTGATACCTCCATATCCTTGTAGTGTCCCTTGTAGCTCGTCTTTGCTAGTATTTAAACAGGGTAAATACTGTACAAGTATTTCTGTACAAGTGCATCAGCACGTACGTCAGTAAGTTAATTAAATGCCATCTTCAGGCTCTTGATCCTCTCATTCACTCTTTCAGGATTAATCATACAAACCACATTAGGAGCTTTTAAATGTAAACTTCCTTTGTTCTTGTTTCCTCTCCTTTTTGTTTTGGTTTGGTTTTTAACAAATCTCTGCAGGTGTAATTCCTGCTTTCTGTGAGTGAATAGTAAAAGTCCTCAAGGTAAATCTAATCTAGAGCTCTGCAGGAATTTCCTCCTCACTTGTTACCAGAAAAACACGTGGCATTAATTCCAGATCTTCCCCTTCTACCAAATAACAGGATTCTTACTCCTTAAATGAATTCTGTGACCCATATTTTAAAGTTACTTTGTGTTGTCACCAAACTAAGAATACCTAAGAATGAACCCTGTCAGTTAGCTCCTCTAGGGCAACTGAGTAGTTTTTCATTCATAACCTGAACAAAGGATTCTTTGTGTACTTTCCCTTATTTATTGAGGGGCACCAAGTTCTAGGCTAACTGGGGGAACTCCTGTGCTCCATATCCTGGCACAAGCTGTGATAATGCAGGAGAGGGTAATTTCCATCCTGCTCTGTTGCTGCAGTGTGATTTTAGGTATTCTGAGTAGGCTTTTCCATACTGACCTGCCAGCATTTTCAGGCTACATCTAAGGGATAACACTGGGATTTTTATCTTA
>NW_009913461.1:0-3047 GCF_000696875.1 Nestor notabilis | reverse complement strand
GTTTTGGTTTGCTTCATCAGGAATCAGTTCCCACTTTGCCGCAGTCGCCGATGAAAGAGAGGCCGCCTAAAGCATTCCATCAGTACAGCAACAACATCTCCACTTTGGACGTCCACTGTCTGCCTCAGCTGCAGGAGAAAGTTTCTCCACCATCATCACCCCCCATCATGTTCCCCCCTGCGTTTGAAGCAGCCAAGGTAGAGGCAAAACCGGACGAGCTTAAGGTAACGGTGAAACTAAAACCTAGGTTAAAAGCAATACACAGCAGTCTTGATGACTGTCGGCCTCCCAGTAAGAAGTGGAAAGGCATGAAATGGAAAAAGTGGAGCATTCAGATTGTGATTCCTAAAGGATCATTCAAACCTCCTTGTGAAGAAGAAATAGATGAATTTCTTAAAAAACTGGGCACAACCCTTAAACCAGATCCTGTGCCTAAAGACTACAGGAAGTGTTGCTTCTGTCACGAGGAAGGTGATGGATTAACTGATGGACCAGCAAGGCTTCTTAACCTGGATTTAGACCTTTGGGTCCATTTGAACTGTGCTCTTTGGTCTACAGAAGTCTACGAGACACAAGCTGGTGCCTTAATAAACGTGGAACTCGCGCTGCGAAGAGGCTTGCAAATGAAATGCATGTTTTGTCACAAAATGGGTGCCACCAGCGGTTGTCACAGGTTAAGGTGCACCAATATTTATCACTTTACCTGTGCCATTAAAGCACAATGCATGTTTTTTAAAGACAAGACCATGCTTTGCCCCATGCACAAACCAAAGGGAACTCATGAGCAAGAACTTAGTTACTTTGCAGTCTTCAGGAGGGTCTACGTTCAGCGAGACGAAGTGCGGCAGATCGCCAGCATCGTTCAGCGAGGAGAACGCGACCACACTTTCCGTGTGGGAAGCCTCATTTTCCATGCCGTTGGTCAGCTGCTGCCACAGCAGATGCAGGCCTTCCACTCCTCCAAAGCACTCTTCCCCGTGGGTTACGAGGCCAGCCGGTTGTACTGGAGCATGAGATACGCCAACAGACGCTGCCGCTATCTCTGCTCGATTGAGGAGAAGGACGGGCTCCCGTTATTTGTCATCAAGGTTGTGGAGCAAGGCCACGAAGATCTGGTCCTTACTGACACAACTCCAAAAGGTAAATTTTGTGAGCTAAGATCCTCGCTTTTGTGGGTTTGCTGTTTGTTTTCTTACTCCTGATACTTGTGGTGTGGTGAATCTTACAACTGAATGTTGCAGACACAGTGTAATGCTTCAAGTGAGTTTCCAGGGCCCATTTTCAATAGTGTGCTCTGAAGACTGAGGATACCTCTGAAGAAATTGTACAAGCTGAAAATGTGAAGACTTGTTACAAGTTCACAGAGGAGACCCAAGACTGAGTACTGAACGTTAAAATAGTATTAAAATAGTAGGAATGGCAGCATAGGTTCCCTTTCAAAAGAAGTGACTTTGTTTAAATACAACACCATTACTCAATTGGTTAGGAAGCAGTAAGACAACAGTAGAGTTGACCACGTTATTCTCAGGGCAGGTAATGTTGTTTCAGGGGGGAAGAGTAAGGTTAGACCATAAACATACGGGCAGGTGTAGGAACACAGCACATGGCCTGTAGTGCTCTGTGTCTTACTTAACCCCTTCGTGCTGTGGGTGCCGATATACTCGGCTTCCCTCTGTTCAGTCACACCGCTGCTGGGTGAGTTGCCCACCCACAACTGTGAGCTGACAATGATCAGTCAAAGGAAATAGAATATATAGTTTATTTTCAGGAAATTCTACTTTGTGCAGGTTTTCTCAGGACAATCTGTTCATGTCATTCTTGTCAGAGGGCTGAAAGTTTCCATGCTGCAAATACTAAAAGCTTCATTCCCGAGAATCAAGTGTGCAGTAGAAGTGTGGTGCTTGTTTGGGATTTGTTCAGGAAAAAGACAGCAACTCACCAAATGATTGTCCCTTTTAAACACTGCCTTCTGTGTGTCCACAAAATGCTCTGTCAGTGCTGGTTTCTGGGTCCCGATATCCTCAGGCATTCATTTTAAAAGCAGCGCAATTACTTTGTTGATCCCTGTAACTCTTTCTCGTATGGTTGTGTAGGTGTGTGGGATAAAATCCTGGAGCCCGTTGCTTCTGTTAGAAAAGAATCTGAAATGCTCCAGCTGTTTCCCGGCTATTTGAAGGGTGAAGACCTCTTTGGTTTGACAGTCTCTGCAGTGGCCAGGATTGCTGAATCGGTGAGTCTTCACCATCCCAGTTCTTGCTGGATCACCCCCAATTGTTGGACATACACAAGAGAAGGGGAACATGAAGAAGTGTGTGGTAAAGTAACTAATTCATTACACACAACCAACACGTGATTACTTGGGTTTCTTCTTGTCTGTTTTTTTGCAGCTGCCAGGGGTTGAGGCCTGTGAGAACTACACTTTCCGCTATGGCCGAAACCCCTTAATGGAACTTCCTCTTGCTATCAACCCCACGGGCTGTGCCCGTGCCGAGCCTAAAATGAGTACCCATGTCAAGAGGTTTGTGTTAAGGTATTTTGTTTTAATTTCACATAGTACAGCCCAGGGTTTATAGGCTGCTTAGGGTTATTTGTGCTTTCGTCTGCTGCTTACAAACCCTGTCGTCCTTGGCTGTGTATGTGCATGCCCAAATCCGAGGAATTGCTTTGTCGTCTCCGCTAGCTGGCTTTCAGTGTCTGTATGTCTAAAGGAATTTTTGATGGGGTTTGTGGCTCTTTTCAGAGGTATCTTCAGTTCTTCTTGTATTCTTTCCCATTACATGCCCAATTCCTCCAGGCCTCACACCTTGAACAGCACCAGCACATCAAAGTCCTTTCAGAGCACAGTCACGGGAGAACTGAACGCGCCTTACAGTAAGCAGTTCGTCCATTCCAAGTCCTCGCAGTACCGCAAAATGAAAACAGAATGGAAGTCCAACGTGTATCTGGCTCGCTCTCGTATTCAGGTCAGTTCTTGCTTTAGGAGATATGTATTAAAATCAAGTATTTTTAATTTATATCTATTTTCTATACCATTTTTTAGATTTAAA
>NW_009913460.1:0-58699 GCF_000696875.1 Nestor notabilis | reverse complement strand
GAGCCCCGAGGCTGCTCCCGGCCCCGCTGCCTCCCGAGGGGGGTCTCCTGCCTCTGGACCAAAACTTCACAGGGGTCCTGGCGGCTTCCCCAGTGCCCCCGTTGGCACCTCAGGACTCTGAGATGCATCTTGTCAGGCCTCAGGGACTTCTGTACATTCAGGTTCCTCATGAGGAACGTCTAAGTTTGAAACTGTTACCCCTTGTCCTATCACTACCATCCCTGATGAAGAATCTCTCTCCAGTATCCTCGTAGGCCCCCTTCAGATACTGGAAGCTGCTCTGAGGTCTCCACGCAGCCTTCTCTTCTCCAGGCTGAACAGACCCAACTTTCTCAGCCTGTCTTCATATGGGAGGTGCTGTGTAAGGGAGGTCCTCCAGCCCTTTAATCATCCTCGTGGCCTCCTCTGGACCTGTTCCAACAGCTCCATGGCCTTTTCATGTTGAGGACACCAGAACTGTACACAATACTCCAAGTGAGGTCTCACGAGAGCAGAGTAGAGGGGCAGGATCACCTCCTTCGACCTGCTGGTCATGTTCCTTTTGGTGCAGCCCAGGATATGGTTGGTTTCTGGGCTGTGAGCGCACACTGAAGGTGGCTCATGTCGAGTTTCTCATCAGCCACCACCCCCAAGTCCTCCTTCCATTATAGTGGTAGCGACTTTACTTCCCCTGTCTCTGCCTTCAGGTCCATCCACTCGAGAGTGTGGGAGGAGAGGCTGCCAGCGAAGACTCAGGCAAAAACATTGAGTTTCTCGGCCTTCTCCTAGTCTGTCATTACCGGTTTGCCAGTCGTGTTCATCAAGGGATGTTCACTTTCTTTGACTTTCCTTTTCTGGTTCCCATGCCTCCGTAAGTCCTTCTTGCTATTCTTTGCATCCCTTGTCCAGTACAGCTCCAACCGTGCTTTGGCCTTCTTGACCCCATCCCGTCACAAGCAGGCTGCATCCCTATAGTCTTTCTTCGACCTGTCCCTGCTTCCACTGCCTGTGCATCTCCTTCTTGCCCTTGAGTTTGACCGTCAGGTCTTGACTCAGCCCTGCCAGTCCCTTGCCTTCCTTTCCTGATTCTTATAGCTGGGTATCAAGAGTTCTTGTGCTCTATGAATCCTTAAAGATCTGTCAGCTTTGCCCGCTCTCTGAGGGCTGTTTCCCAAGGGGTTCTGTCAACTAACTCCTTCAACACCTGGAAGATTATTTTCCTAAAATTCAGGGTCCAGACTTTATTCTTTGCCTGTCCCATGTCCCTCAGGACTGCACACTCCACCAAGGCATGATCACTCAGCCCAGGCTGTCTCCAATCTTGATGCCTCTGATTTCCTCACTTGCTTTGGCAAGATCCAATACTCACTCTGGTAGAGCAGTCTATGACCTGGCTTAATTATCTCAATTTAAACACTAGAGGGCACCAATGAATTCACCCATCAGCAGATTTAGTAATGGCAAGAAAAGGTGTTCTTTCAGTGTGTAGTATCTCACTGAGGTACTTCATGCTGTAAAGTATTGTGGTGGTCAGTATTTTAAGGGATTCAAAAGAAAATTGACAAAATGCAATGAAGCCAATAAGCAGTGGTGAAGCTCTGCAGCTTTTGACTCAGAATATATTTAGACAGATGACGCCTAAGCAAAAGTTATGCTTTCTCTCATTGAGTCTTCCCTAAGCAGCTGCTTGTGAGCCACAGTAGGAGGCAGACTCTCAGGCCAGACAAACCTTTGGGATGTTGTAGCTTAATAAATAAATATTCCTGCCACTAAGCATACAACACCACATTTAACAATAACCTGTTACCAACAGTAAAAACTGTGCAACCAAGACATGTGTGAAACCAGGACATTTTTAACGTAAGTAGCTGAACAGCAGAGCTCAAAGGATTCTAGTGAATGGGGCTACATCTGGCTAAAGACCAGTCACCAGTGGTGTTCCTCAGGCTTCAGTTCTAAGGGCCAGTTCTGCTCAATATACTTATCACTGATGTGGATGCAGGAGTTAAATGCACCATTAGCAAGTTTGCTGAATATTCTAAATGTGCAAGTGCTGTTTACTTTCTTGAGGGACAGGAGGCCTTGAAGAGGGATCTGGATAGACTGGAGCATTGTGCAATCAATGGGGTGAAATTTAGCAGGTCCAAAAGATTCTGCACCTAGGACTGAGTAATGCCAGGCTCCAATATAGCCTAGAAGAGGAGTGTCTGGAGAGCAGCCCTGCAGGAAGGGATCTGGGGTGCTGGTCGGCAGCAGGCTCTGTGTGAGTCAGCACCGTGCCCCAAGAGGGCAAACCCCGTCCTGGGGTGCACCGGACACAGCATCACCAGCCGCTCAGCAGAGGTGGTTCTCCTGCTGTGTTCAGCGCTGGTGCAGCCTCACCTGGAGCACTGTGGGAGTGCTGGGACCCACCATTTAAGAAGGATGTGAAGGTCCTTGCATGGAAGGAACGTCCTGTGAGGAGTGGCTGAGGGCTCTGGGCTTGTCTACTTTGGAGAGAAGGAGGCTGAGGGGTGACCTCCTTGATCTCCTACAGCTTCCTGAGGAGGGGAAGTGGAGGGAGGTGCTGAGCTCTGCTCCCTGGTACCCAGTGACAGGACATGTGGGAATAGTTCAAAGCTGCACAAAGAGAGGTTTAAACTGAACATTAGGAAGAATTTTTTTACCAAGAGGGAGGTCAAACACTGGAACTGGCTTCCTACAGAGGTGGTTAATGCCCCAAGCCTATCAGTGTTTAATAAGCATTTGGACAATGCCCTTAACAACAGGTTTTAACTTTTGGTCAGCCCTGAAGTGGTCAGGAAGTCGGACTAGACAATCATTGTAGTTCCCTTCCAACTTGAACTATTCTATTCTATTTGTCACATACTGAGAATTCCCCAAGACACGATAATAGTGTAAAACATGCAAAAGGAGAGAGATTTTAAAAACATTTAATATTAATCTAGCTCTATTCATCTTGCAACAAAAGGATTTTACCAATGGTGTCAGTAAGAGCACAGTCAAATGAATGCTGAGTGATTTATTTTAAAACTCCCATCTGAGCTGTCAGTATCATTTCATGGTTAGTAATGGTTGATAATTATCTTTGGTGGCTTCTATGTCTAACCAGATTTACAGGAGTGTATACAGAACTATTCTGAAAGGAAACATGAATGAAAGTGTCATGACAGGTCAGAGTGTAAATTACAAAGCAGGCTCAGACTACTAAATTTAATACATTTGTAGTTTTTGGAATTTTGGTTTTTCTCTTTGTAATATTTCATTTCACATAATGTTTAGGTACCTTGATTTAATAAAGTCTGTCTAAAGGACTGAGAACAAGAAATCAGTGTGGTGCGGTCATAGCTCACATAAGCGTGTGGCTTAAAATTCAACAGTTCAACTACTGCTGTAAACTGTTTTGTGTAACTGCTGGTATGCTTCCAAAAGCTCTTTGAGAACAAACATCTTGCACCTATGAAAAAAACCAAACTGTATTATACTGATTTTGAGTCCATGCTGAATGGCCAAGTGTCAAAGGGACAGCTTATATAACAAAATTGTGCAATTTATGAATATAGTGACCATTATGCAAATTGTTGTTCTTGTTTCTCCACCCTGAAAATACCATAATAGAACTAGACAATTTTGGCACATTCAACACAGATGAGACAGCTACCACAGAATTAGAGAGAAAATAGGTGACGCAGCTTGGAAAAATGACAGCTAAAAGAAGAGGGGGGTATGATAAACGGCTATGAAATTATGGGTGGTACATGGAAAATTAACATGGAATGACTGCTCAGGATTTCTTCTATTACAAAAAAAAAAAAAAGTTCAAATTAAATTATCAGGCAGAAGTCTTTACAAAGACAAAATTTTCCATAGAGTGAATAATTAAATGATGACTGCCACAGGATTCTCTGAACATAAACAGTATAAATGGAATTTAAATAGCAATTAGACAAAATAATGGAAGAAAAAAAAGATCAAGTAAAAGTCTATAAACACAAAGACACATTTATAAATTTCATTCACAAGTCACATATTGCCTGGAGCTAGAAGGGCACATCAAAGGGAACACCACTATGTTCCTGCCTTGCTTGCAAACTCTTCCTCTTACCAGCTGCTTTTGGACATTGGCAAGGACAGGATTCTGGGCTCAATGGAATTTTGGACTGATCTAGTACGATATAAAGGTAATTCTTCCAGATTTTCATATATCTGGTCATTCAATTTATAGAATGAACATTAATATGAGTTAAGCTCATTTCTTGAGATGGAAAAGGAACAACTGTTGGGTTTAAACTGAACCCAGAACAACAACAAAAATAGTTTTAACCATACATGCATCTCTAATTAGTTCTCAAGATACATATAATTATACATTTTAATAATTCTAGGCAAAACAAATTACAAAACAGAAGCAGGCAACATGGCTTGCTTTAAAAAATAAAGTTTGATTTTTTTTCTTATGAAGCTTTTCAATATTCTTTATATTTGAGACTTAATGTGTTTGTCAGTGAAAACTTTTTTGCTTCTTTAAGGAGGTAAGTCAAGCAGAACAGAAGTAACCCATGCAACATTCCTTTTGATTTCTTCAGCAATGTCAGAATTCCTTCCATGTTTAATAACTTATGATAAATAAATAACAAGTGTCTTCATCTTGAGAATTATGTTTTTTGTGGCTTTTCATGTCTTGGGACATGTTTTGAATAAAAAGTGTTCTAAAATGACAGACAGCATTTTAGGTGCATTTGCTGGCAGTCTGTAGTAAGTCTACTGTGAATTAATCACCATCTGTTCCAAAGACAGTTGAATCTCCTCTTAGCAGCAACCACCAATCTCTGTTATTGCCTATTTTAAATTGTAAGTTTTCTATTATTGATTTACAAAGCTTATGTGTCACAGCTACCCTTCAGGAAGGGAAATAGTGGATAATATGCACTGCTTCAGATTGGACATCTCTGCAGATGCTTATCACAGACTACTTACAATCATTTGCAACTCTAAGGAACTGTGGTAAGAATTTGTTGTTATGGTAAGTGAGAAGTTGTTATTACTGTATGCTTTACTATGCACACATAAAAAGGATTTTAGGTGAGGATATAAAGAAAAAGTAAAGTTTGGTTACTATCTGCTTCAGCCAGTTCCTACCTTGATTTATTTTGCTATTTTGTGAACTCATCTTCATAGAATACAGAGATCATCTAGCCAACGCCACACAGAGGTCAGAAACTCTGTTCCACAGGAAATCTTGAACTCGGCCCAAATGTGTTGTAACTAATTTTACATCTACCTTTAAAGAAATAAATTTGGGAAAAAAAATGTTCTGAAAATATTTCTAAAAAATGAAATTCACCCTGTAACTTTAAACACAGCTGAAAGTAACTATCAAATGTGTCAAAATAATTCTGCAAATTGCCAGAAATCAGGTCAAGAATACCTGAACTTCCAGGCAGCCTTCTAATTGAAAACAGAACTATAGCTATAATCATGCTTCACGACAGCTGGCATCTTTAGAATACTAGCTTGAGATGGGATTCACAGGTTTCAAATCTACACCACCATAGAGCTTTCATCATCCAGCACAAATGTTCCATCTGGGCTAAAGCAGGGTGCGGAACTCAGGCCCAACCATTACTCCTGGAGAGAATCTATTATTCTGCAAACATATAGAGAAACAAAGTCTACAACTAGAAGGTATTATCTTGATAAAAATCCGGTTTCGTCATAGAAGCAGCATGGAGTGTGATAGCTGAAGCAGTAAGTCAGGCTGTCTGGTAATATCAAGTGGATAAGGATCTAAGATGTGTTTGAGTGGGAGATCCTATTTCTCTGTGGAATTATGTTACAGGCATTAGTGATACCCTATGTTACATAAAGACACCTAATATATTAAACAGAGCTAAAAATCTCATTATTTTTAGATTTTAAAGATCTAATGGTATGGTTAGAAACGTTTTACATTATATCCTAGATGTGGTACCTAACAAAAAGCTCCTGGATATGCATTTAAACAACTTGTTCTAACTACAATCCAAATTACTTCCATATGGCTTTTGTAAGAGCAAGTAGTGACAGGACAAGGGGGAATTGCTTTAAACTGAAAGAGGGCAGATTTAGATCAACTATTAGGAAGAAATTCTTCACTGTGAGGGTGGTGAGCCACTGGCACAGGTTGCTCAACGGAGATGTGGCTGCTCCATCCCTGGCAGTGTTCAAGGTCAGGCTGGATGGGGCTTGGAGCAACCTGGTCTAGTGGAAGATGTCCCTGCCCACGGCACGGGGTTGGAAATAGATGATCTCAAGGTCCCTTCTAACCCAAACCATTCTATGGTTCTATGACTTTCAATGCCATTTATGCAACGTATTGAAGCCACTGATGGCCAATGGAAACAATATTAAACTGATGAATAAGCTACTCATTAATGATGAAGAGTCAGACTTCACCCATGCTTAATATTGTTAAATCAAGGACAGCACTAATGAAATCTGATTTGCCACCTTACAATTTAAATGAAGTCTAAAAAATAGAAAATTTACTACAATCAAAGCAGGGTTCAAAAAAAAAAAAAGTATACGAAATCCCATGAAGCTGCCATCACTGAATGAAAAAAAGATCATGCTTCTGGGGAAGGAATTAAAATGGTGCACAAAGGGTGGTGGTGCTCCTTTTGTGGTCTCATGCATCCCTGACATAACCTGTCATCCCAGATGACATACATCTGTACGTGAAGAAGTGCAAAGTAGCACACGGGATGCCTGTAATTTAGCCTGAAAGAAATTAAAATTATGCAACAATTACACCCAAGACACACTATTAGGACATAAGCAGATCAAATGAGCTCTCCACTCAATCATATTTCAAAGGGAAATAGTCAGGTAACTATCAAACTTGAAAAATTGAATCTTCTGCCTGGCTTTAGTTCTGTTAATAGGAGACAGAGGAGCATTATTTCCATTCTCTAACAGAATTGGTAGTGTTTGGTTAGCCATGTGGTAAGGAATATATTGTCATAATGAGGAAATAAAGCAGTGGGTAAAGGGTACCACTACTGGAGTGAGTCCACTGGGGAGCCACAAAGACAGTTAAGGGATTGCAGTGTCTGAATACAAGGCAAAGCTGAGAGAGCTGGGACTGTTCAGCCCAGCTGGAGACAAGAAAGCTCAGGGGGATGTTATCAATGGATATAATTATCAGAGGGGTGGGGACAACAGACTAAAGTAGATGGAGTCAGACAGGTGCCCACTGACAGGACAAGACACAATAGGAAAAAGGTGAAATACAAGAAATGCTCTTTAAACAGAAGAAAAAACTTCTGTAAGGGTGGTTGAACACTAGAACAACCCAGAGAACTTACAGAGCCTCCATCCTTGGCAACATTCAAACCCCAAATGGACCCTGTCCTGGGCAGCCTGCTCTAGCTAACCTCTGAGCAGGGAGGTGGGACTAGACAACCTCTAGAGGTCCCTTCCAACCTCAACTATTCAATGATTCTACCATTTAGTTCATGTCATAAATTCCTCTAAACAGGCAACTTACTGTCTTCTATATTCATAAAGCATAATGTGACAATCCACAGAAAATTCCAATGACTGATTAAGATACACTCTGAACTGATCCAGAGGCTTTCTGTCATGTTTTCCTACTCGGACACTTGGAAAAGGAGGGTCTACTTTCTCTGATATGCTTTTTTTCAAAGACTGTAGAATTATTATGATCTGGAAAACATTAAGTGAAAAAACAACATCTGATTTCTGTGAGCAAAACTGAAAAAATAAACTGAAAGCTTTCTAATAAAAACGCTGTCTATCATTATAATCTGAAGTCTGACAAGTTACCCAGTTCTTTAATGGCTGGTGCCTTTAAAAACTACTCCCTCTTGTACAGCTGTTCGTTGAAGTTTCTGAAGTCTGTTTTGTCTTCCCAGTGTTATGCTCCTTGCTCACAGTTCAAAGACATGACATGCAATGCACAGCATTTTCATCATTTTCATCATATTAATAATTATCATTGTTTATTATTTTTTCTTGCCCTGTGACAGACACTTCCCAGAAAATCAATCACAGGAACACATGGGCCTGCCTTTACCTCACTGATAGTCTTCATGCCTATTATGGCCCATTTCCTTTTCGCCCTGTTGGTTATTTGGTGGTACAGAAAGAGCAGCTTCTCCTGTTCATGAAATCGCTTCCCTTATCATCTAGAAAACTCAGGCCCAGTACAGCCTTCTCACGTAAGTCATTGCCATCTGCACACAGAAGTACAGACTGGAGCAAGCAATGTACAGTTGTTTTGCTCCTTCCCTAGGATGGAACTATAGAAGAGGCTGAAAAGCACATTCACTTCTCCTTCCCTAGGCCCTGGCTGGTGGCAAGTTCAGCACACCTAGGCATCCTTGGCATCACCTTGGACTATCTCACTTTGTTCAAGAAGGTTCCATAGTCTTACACTGAGGCTATGCTTGATTGACACTTATTTTTCCCTGAGAAGCAGAGATCCCTATTCAATTGCATAGCAAAATTCTTCAAGCTTTATTATCACATTTTTACTAGGGCTTTTCTACCTTTGACAGATGATATATTGTCCTGCTCATATGTGTGAAGAAAAAACTTCTTTCAACTTATTTTGGCCCTGAAACAATCTTCTGGGCAGTTTTTCATTGACGTTTTTCTTCTTCTTCTCTAGAAAATACAAGCCATTGTACTCTTTCTCTCTCTCCAAGACTCTTTTGAGCCCACAGCCCTATCTACTGTTTGCTATTTTTACTGAGATACTGCTTCAGTATTGCATCAACTACCTTCTTCTGAAATATCCCTGGTGCTTATAAATCACACTCTAAACCAGTCTTCACCAGCCTATCTAAAAAAAAATGGCAATTCTGTTCATACTTTGCTCATCTTACAGACCAACTGTATCCCAATGTCCCCTTGTACTTGTGTGATAGTAACTACTGTCACTTGTGTCATATTGTTAGACTCTTTACAAAAATTCACACAGTGGACTCCTGGTCCATTAATGAGTCTTACAGGCATTAAAATAATGCTGTTATTACTTTATGAGATAATGTAATTAGGTAATAATAGTTATTAAAACTATTAATATTGAGATATTTCTTTAAGCTATTCATCTTGCTAAAATATAAAACATGACAATATCATAGAGTAATAAATTCAAATGCAGACTTTCAGAAATAAGCAAACGGGATGTCCTCTACGCCTATAATCACTGAGAAATTCTAGGTTTTTTCCAGAAGGTGGTGCTTACGTGCCACTAAAGATGACAGAGTCCTCCAATTTCAGGCAAGTTTCCCACATGGTAGAACAAAAAATAAAACAACGATTCATTATTTCTGTTTTTCATTTTGAAAAGATTAAATGAATTGTCAAGATAAGGAACTAATATTTTTCTTTCACAGGAGATGAATTCTCCAAGTTTTTTAAACTGGGCATTCATTTAAATATGTTTTTAGTGCTGTCAAGCACCAGTCCATGCACAAAACAATGAGAAATAATTTATAGTTTTTCTACAAAAAAAGAATTGTAAGGTGTTGTAAGAATGGATTATTTATGTTTGTATTAGTAAACACCTGATAAGATGCTGCAGTTTCAGTAACTTGTTTTTACTATTTTGGATTAAGAGAATGTTTTTTAAAGCCAAAAAGTGAAGATAAAAATATAGTCTCAAAAACTAACTTAGAAGGGGTTCTCTGAACTGTGAGGTGTGTGTGTAATAAGGATCTACAAATTTCTTTTGAACAACATTTTCATTTACTCAGTATCTCTTACCCCACAGGAACACAAAAACTATTTTAGAGGCTTTGGTATCTAATATTTAGAATTTCAGAAGTTCTATTTAGAAAGCTGATTTGGAGATGCGAGGATTGTATCCTCTCCTGCTACCAGTTGCCTGTAAGGCCTTGAAAATGACCTGTCTTGGTCTGAAACTTTGCTTAAGACTGTCTTAAATAGTCTCACTCAGTGGTTTGAAACACAGGACCAGTCTGAAACACTGGTTTGAAGCACAAGAGACCAGGAGTTGCTCTTCTATTATGTCTGTGCCTCCACAGATTCACTGCTAGCCCAGAGCACAGCACTCCCAGAGGCAGCCAAACTATTGTGGTATCTAACATGGCATGATGCATGTCAGTGCTACGGTCACCATAGTTTGTCTTAGACATATGCCTGGTTCTTGATTCATAAGCATGCAGCATTCACTGCAGACCTCTGTGTCTTGCGCAAATTCTTTGTCGAGTAAGGTCATTTAGTTGAGTTTATAGATGGGATGGTAACTCTGCGATGAATCTGGCAGATAACCCTGCAGTCTTGGTAGGGTGATGTCTGTCTGCTGCTTTTGCTCCATGACGTGACCGTTATTCTGTGAACATGAATTAATCTAAAGCTTAAAAAAAACCCAACAAAACCAGAATCCCAGAGTGTCTGCAAAATAAACAGCACTTCCAGCCCTATAGTATTTGTTTTATATGCATGAGCAATGCAGGGAGTTATTTTCTAACTTCGTTTGGTAGAAGGACAAAGTACAAAAGGAATATGCTGCACGAGGAAGAAGAATTACGTCTACCAGAATTGTCTTCACTTTGTTTGTGGAACCAACTCTACCTCTTTTGGTAGAGCTTAAATGACTTAACATGTGAATTACATCTACCTAGACCTTGCCCCTTCCTTATTAGGAGGTTCTTTTCCTTCTCTTTCACCTCTTCTCTACGGAGCTTAGACACATCTGCCTTGCATAGTTGCAGTGGTGCAGTGATTGTCCCCCTTGAAAGAATGACATGAGGCTCTGTACAGAAGGAGCCAGTCTCAACAGCTGCTCCAGATTTTTTTTGCCTGACTTCTTGAGAAAACAAGGCTTGTAAGAGATCACACTCTCTTTATTCAAATCGTTGTGAGCCAAAGATTCTCCTGTTTAGGCTTTCCAGCATCTCACACAATACAAATTTCAACTGAACCTTTTCCCACAGCAAAGACATTCCTCCTATTTTTCTCTCATTTTCTGGTGTCTGATAAGTGCTGAGCTGAAAGCATAACCTCAGGATGATTCAGTTAAACAGTTACTCAACCAGTGCATACAGGAAACCAGGCTTCACTAAGTCCAGCATTCACTGAAATACTTCTTGTTCCACGGAGTCACTCCAGTATCCCTGGCAAGGATGTAGTGGCACAGGCTCTCATCCTGCCCTTTCCACCTGAAAGTCCTTGAATAACAGACTGTAAGCATTTCTCTCACAGAGCTTCCCAGCATGTGGCCCGCATGGTCACTCTCTTTCGTCACAGCTACTTGATCTACCAATATAATGGGACTGTAGCATTTGTTCCTCTTTAAAAACTTGAACTGGCAGAAATGCACTTTTCAGTGAAGGCTTCTAAGGGAAGCTTCTGCTCGGCCTCAGAGCTGAAAAGCCCAGGGCAAGAGGCTGGTGTGAGGTGTTGTGGAATGGTTGTTGAAAATTGTTAAAAACAACAAGAGCAAAGGTGTGTCTATACTGGATGTGGACTTACGCAGCCCATACAGAGCTGAGGACTTGCTGCCTCACATGTGGAGACATCCTGGGGTCCTTTCTAAGGAAAGATCTGAACCACAGATCTTGATTTTTGCAATGGTACAGATAGACTGCTGACTAAACCAAAATCCCAACTTCCCCCTTAAACTATATACAGTATTCTACAAAATAAGGTCTTTTCTATCCTCATGTAGACAAAATAGCTTGAAGCAGTAATATACATCCTGTCCTTTCTTTAACTGCAAGCCTTTTGCAGGATTCTTTCATTAGTATTTCTGAGAGGCTTGACAGCGGTATACATACATGCAGCAGCAGCATGAAGGTTACAAGACTACCCTGGGTTGGACAGTTCCGGATCCCAGTTTGCCAAACACCTACTTCGTATGTTTACACAGAGTTTTATATAATTTTGACTGACTTTTAACTCCTGGTAACACTGCATTTGCCTTACATAAGTAATCTTATGGTTCTTTTTCATCTTCAAGCACTCTGCATGCATTAACTAAAATAATCTTCTTAATCCTCTTAATTAATCATTTCATTACTTCTTGTTATTCCCCACCACCACTCCAAAATGTTAAGGACTGCACTGAAGAGTTGCTACTAAGACTTTCTTACTGCATACAAAATAATGAAAGAGTCTTTGAGAAAAGGCTGTCATTGCAAAGGAGTTACAGGAATCATAAAAAAAAAGACTAATACTTATGAAACATTGGTGACATATGCTTTTAAAAGCTCATTGCTGTATGTGCATCATCTTTTATACAATACTTCAGTATTGAAAAGCACTGCATATTGAAGAAATAAGTTCATTCTCTAACCTAACACATAATATATTTTCTTCAGAGCTAACAGAGATAAATATGTAGTAAAAACAGAGAAAGAACTAGTTAATCAGGACAGGCAAAGCTACAGGTTTTTCTGAAATTATAAAGAGCTCAGACAAAATGGGTCAACCTTCTAAAAATAAACAGAAGATTTGATGCAGGAGACTTCTTTGAGGAGAAAAGGATTTTCAGAGAAGTCATGTATAAAAATAACCAAAGCTAATTCTAAGAAAAGTCTGAAAGCCAAGAAAAGAAAACCTGCCTATCCTAATAATGCTGTCTAAAGTGCTGTCACTGGGAATGTCAAGCTTCTTTTGATAATAAAACTTGGATCAGACTGGAAAATGAAGTGCTTGAATTTTAAGGACTGAGTCAATCTTCAGAATGTTTTCTGCAATTATGCTTTCCCTGTAATTCTTTCTTGGACTTTATCCTGAGTAATCTTCACATGAGTGCACTGCATCTTAAATCATTAAGGGTTTTTCTTTCCCACCTTGTTCTGAATGGACCAAGGACTTGCTCCAATAGAGCAACTGCTGTACTCTAAACCAGCAGTTCTCAAACTATTGTCTGCAGTCATCCACAGAGAGCTGGCTTGTCACATTACGCTGGCTGTAACCTTGTAAACAGAAATAAAAGACACTAAAAAGATGCATTAAATGCTTTCCCATGACATGGTCTCAGCAAATAAAACTGAAGTGGTCATGCACTGCTCTAAGAGAACTGTGAGTGTTCTTCGACAAATCTTGGATGTTGGGTGTGATTTTGTGCACTCCTACACATCAACTGCTTCCCTGGAGTATCAGAACTACTTACCACAGAGAAATCTGTTACGAGAGTAACAGCGAAGAACAGTGAAAAAAGAGAGGAAGGCAAAATAAAAACAATACACTTCAGGATGGTGGATTCCAGTAAACTCAGGGAAATGTTAGTTAAGAATTTACGGGAGGCAAGTTCATAGGGAAAAGGAGTTAAAGAGACCTGGCAATTCCTCAAAGAAATGGTATTGAGGCACAAGTACAAACTGGCCCAATGCAGAGGAAGGATGGAAAAGGTAGAAAGAGACCAATCTGGCTAAGTCATGAGCTTGTTATTAGCCCTGAACACAGGAAGAGAACACAGAGAAAGTGGAAATTAGGTTAGACTGCTGGGGAAAGTATTTTTCAGAGGACACAGAACTCAGGCCAAGGTACAAACAGCTGCAATTAGAAGGAAAACCAAGAGTAACAAGAAAGAAATACCTAATTAATAATTATACTAGTAAGAAGAGCAAGGACAAGTGTCCCAAGTGACAGTCTCATGAACAGCTTATGGAAGCTTTGTCTTGACTCTCCTAACATAGAGTGGGTGCATAGTTTGTTGGAAAATCAGATCCAGAGTATACTTATGTTTAGCTGTCAAAATGGAAGGAAGTACTGAGCGGTGCCATGATTCAAATGAAGCTCAGCAGGCATGAATAAAAGTACTATACGAAAGCAGGAGTAGTAATCAATCACCTGTACAAATACCGCACATGGAATAGCTGGCTAAGGAGGAAGTAGGGGTAAATCACAAGCTGAACATCGCCCAGGATTGGCTTGCTGTTACAGAAGCAGCAAAGCTTAGACTAGGTTACATAAATAGCCTAAGTACCACGAAACAATCGAAGTAATCTGTCTAGTCCGATTAACACTGATAAAAACACAGGGTATGCAGAACAGGGTATCCAGTTTGGGGCACTGCCCTTCACGACTTAGATCCACTGGGCAGACTTAGGAGAGCACCAGGATATTCAGACATCTAGAAAGCAGAAACTAAATGAAATACCACCAAAAGAAAATTGAAATGTGGTAAGAGCCAAGAATATAAACATTACTGTAAAGGGAATGTTTTTCTCTGTATGTGCATGCAAGTGCTATCAGCTGACCCATGTGCACCTATGCACTGTAATTCCCAAATCTTAAGACGCATTCCTATGGTACTCATTAGACATTAAAAGTCTTGTAGCAAACTAAGGTTTGTCTAAAGCAGTGTTCATGCTTTCATTACTATAATGAAAATACCATATTGTATATGACTTATACCTTCATACTCAGCTCCAACTCAACCATTGTTCCTCAGCTGAAGCAAAGTGTAATACATACACAAATACTGCTCCCAAATTTGTATTTATTTAATGCTTTTTCACTTTCTTTTCAAGGCAACACATCACCCAAAACTTAGTAAAGCTCTTCTTTCCAGCTGCCTTTCACATTTCTCTCCCCTACACAGCAGACTAAAAATGTCAGCTTTTACCTATAGTAACCACCCTTACACATACTTGGAAAGCAATCTTGAAATGTCTCTGAGAAAAAAAAGAGTGCTGGTTTCCTGATGGCTTTGCAAGACCTGCTTTTACAAATAAGCTGGTGCATCTAAAACAGAAGCCAAAAATTGGGAAAATTCACAGCAGACCAACTATGAAAATCCTCATGCTTAAAATTTTACTGTGGAATGTGATAATGGAAAATTTGTGGCTACCTCAATTTACAGTTTTTTGAAATCAGGTTTATCCACTGGCCTAAGACACTGAATAATCAGATTTCATGCAAATGTAAAGCACTTTACAAGTACCAGATGAACTGCTTTTACCACCTATTTTTCTTTACTTCTTCTCAAGTTGTTTTACAAGGCGTTAAAACAACTAAAACAAAACACCTGGTCAAGTAGCTCACCTTTGCAAGGCAAAGCATGTTATGGTTGAGGATATGCCTCCCATTTTGCACCTCAGTGTGCAAATCTCATTGAGTTTCTTGTCAAGAACAGTTCTTAGTGTTGTGGGTTTTTTTCCTGACAAGGGAATGAGAGAGAAATACAGATCTAAGAGACACCACTCTTGCAACCATGAGAGCTGAATTACTTTCGTTTCCTGAACAGTCAGGCTGAAAAGATACAGTCATTGATACATTACACAGTGCATGCACAGAAAGAATTCTTGGAAAGAAACTGAGATTCACCACTGTTTGAAAATCCTACAGTCAGAAAGGGTTCATATTTCATAAAGTCAGCAAGAGAATTAATAGAGTAACTGATAATGTGTTCTGCCCATTCAGACTAAAATCTTTCCTCCCTGAAATGACAATCCTAGAATCTGAAATGGATTTGGAAACCGTTTAGAAGAATTATTTTTTTTTTACTGTTACTCAATTTATTGTCCTGATAAGAAACTGAGATTCTCATATCTCCTCTGCTACCACATTTTGAATGGTTAGTTAACAGATATCCAACCAGGTACTACAAAAGAATTTGAGATTTCAAATAGTACATGAAGTACTACTTTTTATGCTGTCACCAGCAGATAGTAAAAATTCAGCCTTTCACAATATATAACTGCAAGTGCAGATATAAGGGCACGTACACATGGGTGCAATCATATAGGTACTAGAGCATGACAGAGCCCTATTTACTGCATGAATGCATACTGCGTTCTTGAGGACAAGGAGCTTTAAATACTTACAGGCAATACCTACATAACAAGCTAATGAGTTAGATGCAGCAGTTCCCTATTTAGCACATAGCTATGAAAACTTGATTAAGGATGCAAAAATCAATCACTGAAGAATTAGTGGCACAGTCCTGATCCAAAAGGTTTTTGAGTTCTTGTAGTACGAAGTGAGAAAAAGGTAGTTTCTTCTAGTGTCATATAGCAACAGGTAAGCTGCCACTCCTACAAGAAACCCCAGCCCAAGACACTTGAAGTTCGGAAAAACTCTGAGTACTGTAAAAGAAGATTTAATAAAGTTTTACATAAATGTGGGGTAAATTTATTAGTAACAATTATGTAACATACACACAGGCACAGACAGGCATACACAATTTCTGAAGATTGGCAAAAATAGTAGAGAAACTTTGTGTCATTCTGGCAGTTAAAGTACTACTGAAATACACAAAAGTATCACCTGTAATTTTAAAAATAGGGAAGTATCCCTAACATAAACTTGTTCTGTAAGTAGCAAGTAGACAACTTAATTATTATGAGGAGACTTAAATTCTGACTGGATAGGGCATAATCTGTTTTTTTTTCGATTTAGACCAGCGGTACTTTTATCATGCAGCAATCTGCATAATGCAGTGTTCACACTTCTTGTGAGGGATTTTACTGTCTGTTCTTATTCATTTCAATGTGCTTCCTTTCTCAGAGTGCTGTTCTCTCATGGTGAATCACTTGCAAGTACCCTGGCAATGCTACATCTTGCAAACAAATGACGGGTTTTTCCCTCTCCCTTGTTTTGGGGGTCTCTAATTTGCATTTGGTGCAAATGGGATGCAGTTACTATGTGCTCAACTGATTTTTTTAAGGGCACATTTACTGACTGCCTAAGGAAAGGGTAAAATCACATACCTGCTACTAAGCAGGTCCTGATAAAATAAGATCTTGTTCTCCTTCAGACATGAGAGAAAAGCTGTAGCCATTTCTAGTCAAAGGTAATTAAAGAGAATAGCAGGAATTTGAAGTTTAAACCAGGAGGATCACAGTAACAGCATCAGTTGCAGTGTGCTGGTCATGTTTATGTTCTCAGAATGACCCTGCAGGGCTCCCATTCCCTGTCTCAGCACCAATGCAGGCAGTCCCCTGAAGATAGACATTCCCTAATCCACCTTCAGGAGGCCAGAAGGATTAAATAACAGTTGTAAGATTTATTTACAGGTAACTGGGATGCTACGGTGTTACATTTCTGTGCCACACAGTTCAAAAGGTCTTACAAAACACCAGATGATAAGGCTGGCAACTAAATGAGGCGATTTAAGTAATTAAGCTAAAAAGGTAGGAAATAGTTTTTTTGAGGTGAAATCAAGTGATTCAGTGACACCAGCTTTTCACTCCAGAAAAGTTACTGCATTTGTTTGTAAAGGCAGCTCTAGTGTTTGTACAGATTGAGAATATAAACTTGAGTTGTACTATTATTTAGAATTTTTCCTATTTTGATGAATGAATACACACACCACTCCTTTAGGCCACAAGTCTTACTTTACTCATTAAGCACATTTTTGAGGAAAAGAAACACTTCATTTTATGAACAGAATTCTCATATACAAGTGTTTCTCTTCAACTGTACTTGTACCACCATAAAAAACAAGCACAGCAAGTCTCTGAGCTGAAAAGAACTGAGTGTTGGTAGGTGTCATATTTGCTTGCCTTTTCCATTCTGCAGCCTTCCATTTATGACACTGCTGGAGCCAAGAGTCTGATGGGACACTTCTGGTGTGGCGCAGTAATGGTTATTCTCATATTCTGACGTGGTGACCCTTCCTATTCAGGATCAATTGATGTGATTAGGTGCAGCTTAGCAGACGGAAACTGCACTGTGATACGGTAATCTTTTATTCCACTCAGGCGATGTTGCCTTAGCTGTGTTAAATTACACTACTTTCAAATCCTGATCTGTAAAAATGCAGATTTTATATCTGGGAGGCTTAAATCATTTTCTGTCAGTATCATAAAAACAGAGGCCCATCTACTGCTTGCTTCTACTGTAATTCCATGTCAAACCTAAGTTGCTATGGGCACGAGTGTCTACGTAACTTGTAAGTAAAAAAGTCTTGTCCTGTAAGAGAAGTGCTGATTCATTTTTTGTGCTCCTTGTGGTGTCATCTTAGCAATGCACTTCTGCATAACTGAGAATAAGGTAGAACAATAGCTACAAATAAAGATGGGAGAAATTACAAATCAATCCTAAGTGAAAAGATGTGAAAAGTTCCCAAATGCATGGCTTACATACTCACCTTCTTCTAAAGAGACCTCTGAGGTTATCTGCTCCATTCATCTAGAGAGTAATTGGAGTAAAGCTAAGATGCATCTGTAGGTGTACAAAATTATCTGCAATAAACATTTAACACTGCCCAAATCAGAGATGTTTAATAAATGTAAATTAAAGAGCATAACATGGGAAACAGAAGACTGCTAGAAGCTTTAGAAAAGTTAAGTATGTGAAACGAATATAGTGAAACGAATATAGTCACAATGCCTGGATTACTGGTGGGTTTAGGAAAATATTTTCCAGTGCAAAAGGAGCATATTGTTCCATCTCCTGATTAGCATCCCTAAAACTTGAACACCACAAGCTGTAAGAGGAAGTATCTGAAGGGTCCTACAGTAGCGCAGATCCTGTCTTTGTCTTGCATACTAGCGTGAGACTTTCATCATTTGTCTGAATGGTGTATGTGAACTGCTTTCATTGCAAGCATTTGCTGCCCCCAAGAGTCGACAGCTCAGTTCCCATGGTGCTGTGTATTTTCTTAAAAGATGTTTCGTATGTATAGTATCACGTTTCTGTGGTTGCTATAGTAATGAAGGTACTTGTCTTTGACAACATTGCAAATAAAAAACATGCATATAAACCATGCAGAATAAATACCAGAGTTTCAAGTTCATTTCTGAGAGGATTTTGGTTACTGGTGTGTCTGTCTAATATTAATATGAAACTGAAGTAATATAATCAAAATAACCTCATTATCTAGACAACTGAAGTTCTGCTAATCTGATTTGTGCATTTGCATAAATGTATACTTGAATGTGTGCATTTGTTAAAAATGTGCCAGTAACTGCCCAGAAAACAAGTATCTCATTAATTGTGCATTTTTCCTTTACAATATACTCATCCCATTACTTTCTAATGTGTATCTTTATTAGTGATTTTATTAAGAAATGGCAATGTGGCTATTTGTGTCCAAAGCTATAACAGAATGCAATCCCTACACTATAAAACTAGTATATTGAAGCTTAAATGCCCCACCCAATCTCATGTAGAAGGGGAGCAGGGTGCCCTCCACCTACACAGAAGAGAACCAACTGCATACTTTATTTTGCAAGAAATCCAAATATCAATGGCAGCAAGATAATAAAGGACAGGGACACTGACAAAACAGAAGTGCAAACTCTAAATAACAAAACAACTTCTATACAGGGAAAAAAAACCTAATCCACTGTGCAAGTGATTCAGCATCTCACATACATGGTTATATACCTTCTATACAAACACACAGAAATACATGTAAACACAGTCCTATACACACAAAGTATAAATACAGCATGCACCTAGTGAAGAATGAGAAAAAGTAGCCAAATAGTCAAATAAGGGAACAGACAGGTAATGAGCTGTGAGTGTGCAGTGCTACAGCTAAAAACCTAATAAAAAACTTTTTTGAATTGCTTATGCCCAAGTAATGGGAATGTTGCTCACAGTAGCAGTCCTAAAAATTATTTACCACATGCTATACAAAGTGCAGTCTTACTGTCCTTGTGTGTTTTCCTCTGGCATTTATTAATATATTATCTAAGTTGTTCTCTCTTGTTAATTTGACTTTTACGACAGTCATGTGAAATGAAGGGGGGATATATCACTTTACAGATACAATAAAGTGATTGAGTAGATACTCGCTAATTGTAGACAGTTACTCTGAGGTGTGCACTATTTCCTAGACTTTCTCTGAAAGCAGATGAGAACCAACAAACAAAAAAAAGCCCTCAACTTTCGTAATGCGGTTTCCCTTTCTGTTTTCCTTTCTTTTTTTTGTTTTTTGTTTTTTGTTTTTTTTACTTTGTTCTCGTTTATTCTTTTGCAGTTCTTAAACCAAGACAAGAATTTTAGACTTATGGCACAGCCAACTATGCTAAAGGAGTTACTCACATCATTAGCAGTTAGATTTCTTCCCTTTGACATGCAGCCCATGCCCCCACCATTACCCATAAAATCAGCTGATACACTGAATAGTAAGTGAAATACACTGATAAAACTGCTACAATTCAGGGGTACTTTCTCAATGACTGCACTTTTCTCACCTCCCCTCTGTGTTATGGGCTACATGATCCTTCCATTTACTTCATTTTGGAACTGACACTTGTTGGACCCCTTGAATGGTCACTTTAGTCTGCCAATGTTGCTCAAGACAAAGTTGGGCAGGTTTCTACTGAACATACCACATTACTGCAGCTAAGGGTAGCATTACCAGTGACAAGGCAAGATAGAGAATAACATACCCTATACAGGAAGGGAGAGGGGGAAGAGCAGGCAGGTAGTGGGCATTACGGGATGTGGCAAAGATTACCTCCATCTTGGTTTGCTTACTCTTGTAAGGAACTGCTGCCTAAATCCGGTATCTGTTTATGTCAGCATTTTCCAGTCTCATTTCTTATCAGTTGCCTGCCCATAATGTTGTGCTGTGTGTCTGTCTCCACACTCTCTCTTCCTCCCCCCCACCAAAATTCGGTACTCCATTCCCCTTGCTCATCTGTCCCTCACAGTGTTGACTCAGCTACCCATACTGTCCCTACCTAGTTCAGTCCTTGTCTCCGCTGCACTCCTGCCAGGTATCTCCTGCCCCTGCGCTGCCTGCACAACTGAGTGCAGGACAGACCCTGCTGCTCCCAGCATTTGCTTGCCTGGAACTCAGCTAGCAGCAACTATGGTTAGAGAGGTTCTGTACCTTGGCTACGATACAGCATGCACAGCTGTGTTTTCAGAGTGACGTATACAGGCTGGCCAGCACCAAGACCTGACAGAGGACAACTCCATCAATCTTCAGATTAACGTGCTGAACTCTTAGTAAGTCTTGGAGCACATTCCAAGTGAGATAATTCACAGTGTAACTCGGTATATGCGGGTGAAGCTCCACGGGAATAGCTATAAGCATGCTCTGCCAAACTGTGAATACCATAGTAAAGACATAGCAGGCTTTTCAAAGAAAAGTTTGGTAAGAGGAAAGGTTTCTTCCACCTGAATGGAAACATTACATACAAAAACATTCCTCCAAATATTCAATTTATAACAGACATTTAGCCTGAAATGTGAGCAAAAACTTGACAATGCTATATGCAAACAAAGGTAGATTCTTAATAAAAATGTCGGTCAACTTGCATAAAGGAAAAGGCTACCAGCCCTACCTGTAATTATTGTTGTATACATGACAGCTGCAGGGTTGTGTTTTTTCCTGCAAGTTGTTATACAAGTCACAGCCTATTTCTTGCAAGTCTAAGGAAGTGGGTCTCATAGAATTATCTGATAGGAGAAAATTCCACAGGAATTAGTTTACGCAGCGCATCCACACAAATTAAAAAAAAAAAAAAAACCACCCAAACAACCATGATGTTTTAAGAAACTGTCAAATACACAGAAGAAGTCAAGATTAATAGCATTTGTAATGGGGAAATGTATCTGCACAAACAGGGAGTTCTCATAATTACGCAATTCTGAAGGGCTTGAAATAAAGGATGTTAGTTAACGGCATTATTCCAAGTTGCAAGTAATGCAGTCAGACAATGAACTAGAAAGATTCCATTAACTACTCTGAGAACTGCAAGAGCTTTTAGTGTAGGTATTCAAAAGGCTTGCTCTGATACAACAGAAATCCAGCCTAAACCAATTTATATGGCATACTAAGACAGCAAGAACATTTAGACCTCCTTAAAAACAGACCTTCCTCCAATTTTTATTAGCTAACCTTTGATATGATCTGGAAAACCAGCCTAGCTATGTGAAAGGTTACCTCTCTTTTGGCCTTGTTGCTAATAAAGTTTGTTCATCCTTACAGTTTGAGTTTATGAAAACTAGGGAACTGGAGAGTATTTACAGTATTTTTTTATAGCCATAAATGGATGATTCCACTCACAGATCTCTGAAGCTTTGAAACACATGACTGGAAGCAAATTAATGTAAAGCAAATACTGACCGATTGTGAAAATCATTGCCGAATTGTTTTCACTCCAGCAGAGCTTTACACCAGCATGGCATAAAGTCAACCTGTGCAATTAAGTGAACAACTGATCTGCTGGTTCATTGGACAAACAGGAAAGAGACCATTTTGGATGGATCAAAATACCCTGTTGGCTAAAATAAAATGCTACCTCTTGCAGTCAGGTGTTTGACCGTTTTTCCGTTAATCACAGAAAAGTGAGGCATTTCAAAACAGTAACAAAAATAGGAAATACACACATAAAAATCTTCGTTTGTTTTGAAATTACTTCTTCAGTTGGACAAGTTTCACCTGAGATTAATTTTTCAGATGTCAGTTTATTTTCTAAACTTTCCCCACCTCTACCCACTTGACTACCTTAAGTCTCGGTTAAGCTGATCAGAAAATTTACACATTTAAATTAATTTTATTTAGAAAAGTATTATCAATAATTTTTTCTGCACCCTTAAAAATTCATCTGTTTTTGCAATAAATGTAGTAAATGCAGTCCAAAACAGAAAAAAAAAAACAAAACCCCAAGAAAATCCCCAAATATACCAAATTGCTGTTAAAACTTTTGTTACAATGATTACCTTGGTTCTGTATATCTCTAAATAAATGCAAAATGAATGAAGAAAGCTAACAAAGCTCAACAGCAGTAGCGGCTGGTTCTGAAAAGTAGCCAGCACTATATGCCTGAACTAGAATCTTCTGGTGACAAAACGAAAGCTGTATCCATAAAATGCTATTGGTCATGAACTTGATCAAAAACGTCATCTAAGCTAGTCCAGTATTTTAGCTGTGAAAGTGAGAGACATGTTCACGTGTACTACACACCATTAGCAGAGAAAATACTATTATCCACTGTGGCCACATTGCATTCATAGTCAAAAAAAAAAATAGAATGAGATACTCTGAATGTTGCTGGGAGGTTTTATTTTTTACACAGAGCTTTTAAGAAGTCTCATTTTGGTGAATGTGATAACATCACACTACATCAAGCAATTCCTTGCTCAGAAACCCAAGATTCTTTCTAACTAGCATACAGAAAAAAATCTCTTATGCTCCCTGCTTGCTTTTATCACAGTACATGTGTTTACACCATCCCCCTGCTCTTTAGATACGTCTAACGCATACACATACCTTCGTCCTCACCTTCCCTTTCATAAATCTTGTACAAGACACAGCAAGTACCTAAAGTCTCAGATAGTGATCTATAAACAACTTAGCCTTTAGATTCTGAAAGGGCACTCAGTCATCATCCTTCATCTGCCCAATAAATAGCTCGCATTGCAAAGCTCAGCATCACTGAGGAACAGCAAGGGAAGCTGGAGCCTGTATCACGTTAGCAGCATTTACGCTTCAAAAGTTGCTGACAAACTTTTCTTTCCTAACCGGGGAAACCAGAGTGGCCTTGTTTGCAGCTGAACCTAAGTAATTCCTCAGGTTTTGTATCTGGATGACATCTCTTGTTTTAGCTGCCACTCAATCGACAGTAAATGTCCTCCGTTTCCACATTTTGACTAAGTAGGTGGCAGCAACATACCTTCCAGCTTAAGTGAAGTCTGAAACCTCCCTAGATCAAAGATAAACTTACCAGCAAGCGTTCAACAGCTAACATAACGTATTTAATTTTTCCACTAATGAACTAAAATCAGAATCCCATCCGCACATTTGACTGTTTGAAGAAGTAAAAGTCACAAAAAATACCTGACAGGAACACAGCTCAAGCTGAAGAAATTAAGTTGCTTTCCCAACCAAAATAACTTGCTGAGACAGGAGCCTCAAAGGGGCAAAGAACATCGAAGGAGAAAACAATAGACCACTGAAAGAGAGCCACCAGTCTTCTAGTCTGAGACCAAACTGCTGTTGGAGACTCAACTGACATCGTGAAGACTAAATGGGTTTGGACACCACCAGAGTTCTGCAGGATACGTTCAGCAACGTATAGTGCGATGCCGAAGAAAAACTCAGGCAGGGCAACGCAGTGCTCCTGGCTGTCGATGGACACAAGGTGGACGGAGACGCACAGCTCCCCCCACCGCCGCCGCCATCACCCCTCAGGTGCTCCGGGAGCCTTCCCGCGCCCCTGCTGAGTCTACCCGGCAACCGCAGACGACATAGAGAATGCGTGTTTCTGATTGGCTGAAATTCCCGCACGGACTGCCGATTGGCTGCTGCCGCGCTCGCGGCCGGCCCTTCGGGAAGGTTCTCCAGACGCCGGCAAGGGCCGTGCCGGGGGCAGAGGGTGGTGGGAGGTGAAGCGGGCAATGGAAGGCGGTGGAGTCTGTGGCCTGCTCGCAGGCCTCGCGTATGAGTGTGGACCCTCTGCTACATGGAGGGGATGTTCTTTCCCGCAGTGGAGTCGTGTTCGTTAATGCTCCACCATTTTTTGTAATAATATTCAGTATTTAATGTACGTTACAAACAGCGTTATTTTCAGCTGTAGGAAATACAGTATACAGACAGTCTGTATTGATGCTTTTCAGCGGCTATATTGCTATATAATGTATAAAAATCTTTCAAAGCAAGTTACAAAACAGCGGGTAGTAAATTGTCATTGCAGCCATAGGAAGGTGAACAGAAAGCCTTCTGACCAAAGCTCAAAGCCAGGCACTGTGCTTCCTGTCTTTTAGATTCTCTGACATGTAAATCGATCTTTACAAAGAGGATTAACTAGTAGAAGTGTACGGCTGAAGCACAACGTTCAGCCCTGCTCTTTATGCACCGCCAGAGGAGACCAGGTGTCCAGAATCCTAATGCTGGGCTCTGCAGTTGGGGTTTGTATGATCTGCATACTAAGCACAAGTCACCATTGTTTTCCCGTTTTAATTTATTGGTGGCTTTAACAACTGGCTATTTTGCTGCTAATTGTACTGTAAATTGCTAGTACAAAATCAAACGGCACATGGGACTCTAAATACGCACTTCCATGAAGTACATTTCTTTAAAAACTGTTTTATCAGAATTAGATTTATGCTCAGAACTTTCAGGCTTTCTCACACAGAAAATTACCATGTGGTATGTTAGTTACATTAGTGGTTTACACTTATTTCTTCGGAAAGCTTTATAGTACGTACTAGGAAAGGGATGGTGGTGTAAGAAAGCATTTTTAGAAGTTGCAGTTGTTTAATCACAGGCGCATCTGTGTCATTGCAGTATGAAGCCTGGGGCATTTGAGAATCTCCCTTCTTAGCACTTTTTGCAAAAACAGGTCCAAGTATTCCGACAAATTCCATTTTGGAAAATGTGTTATTTATCAGAAGTCACCATGTGGCTTCAGTTTGTAGTTTAAAGTATATCTTATCCAGGTGGCTGTGCAGCAGAGCTGAGGGCTGGCAGGGAACATAGAGTCCACCATACCTGGCTGCAGATCTGAATGTTATTCTGGTTGGACTAGTCCATGTCTTCCAAGAAGTAATTTCCACTTGAAGTAAGTGAATTTAGACTGCGTGGCTTGCCAAATATTTTAGGAGCTGTTTAGCTGAAATACACTGTGAAATAATAAGAGTTAGCTTCATTCCGTGGAGCTCAGAGCTTTTTAAACATTTAGAAAGACATGTCTCATATTAGACAATGTGGTAGATGAAAAAATTCTCAGGTTTAAAGACTGTAAGTAACTTATCCTGGGTGATACTAAGCACCTCTTCAAAGTTGGAAGCAGACATTCCGTCTCTCATTTCTATCCTGTGCTCCCACAACAAGACCATCATTTTTCAGTGAAAACTGAGGGTCATCTTGACCTACACAAAATAACAGGGATTGGCACATAACTCAGAAATAAGATCCACTTTATGGAATGCAAGTCTGCATGCCTACTCTTCAGGGCCTGGCTTCATTTTTCCTCTTAAAAATATGGGGATTTTGAATTTCTCCATGTTTACCAGATGTGCAGTTGCCCATGGTGAGTATCATTTCTAATGTTACAGGACTGCAAGGTCGTAAAAATGTAGTGAGAACTATGGCAGCCATACAGTCAACTCCTGATTATGTATGGATAGTTACTTGCTCTGTACTCTACCTTGCCAAGCAAGCTTGAGTCCTTTTGCTATGAGAATGTCAAACAGTTGCATTTCCATCCTGTGAAATATGGTCCTCATGTTGCCAGCCATGTAACAGCTGGCAAAATGAATAACGGAATAAAGTGCTTGGAATAAAAGAATGAACAAAATGAAAATAACATAAAATTTAATGTCAAAGGGGAAAAAAAGGGCTAAACTAAAATTTTATCTCAAACATTTCATAAAAGCAAAATCCTGATTGCAAGTACCACTTATGAAATCATAAATTTTTTAGAAAATACTTAAAATTCTTTAAAGGTTAAACCTGGGTTGAAATCTGTAAACATTTGATGGGTTTTAATATATGATAAGCAGTAGATTTAAAATTTTCTAGGGAATATGTAAGCTGAAGTATATACTCTGCCTCTTAATTCTCAGAACTGAAATCCTCCCCAAATGCATTGGAATCTGTAATTTACTTGAAGGAATGCACCCACTGCTGAAATGCAGACCTTCTTCCTCAGCCCCCTGCACTGTGAAGAGGCATGATCAGTTGTTTCATGCAATGCAGAAAGTCAGTGAAGAGTAGGGAAAAAAATAGTAGAGTTACTTCAACAGATAGCAACCAGGCTGGGTTTTCTTTTCTTTTCTTTTTTTTTTTTTTTTTTAACTTTTAACCTTGGCAAAGTCACAAAGGTAATAGTATACTCTCTAAGAACAGTGCTGTGAATATTTTCACTATTCATATAAGGGCAAGGTCTGGATTTCATACTTAATTCAATTGGTACCAGCAGCTAGCATGCTGTAACATTGCTGAGACAGTATGTAAGATAATATTCAGCACAGAGAAACTACTATGAGCTGAGATGCTAAGGTGGTAGCAACAGCAGCAACCCTTTTTCTTAGCTATGACATACAGCTTTTGAACCTATCAGGATAATTTGTGAGACCTGTTTAGATTAGAGACTGACATAGGATTTGGATAGTCTGTGTAACAACTGCAGCGTTTTCTACAGTGAGGAAGGGTTGAGCAGCTGCACAATGACGCTTTAAACTGCGTTATTGGAAAATCAGTGTCAGGCTTGAAAAAAGTTACTGATCATTCTTGCTGCTACTCCACTTTTGAGGCAAGAAGAATTAAACCATCATTATTTAGAAACTCTGACAAATGTAAACAGAGTACTGAAACTTTTAAGTTTTCCAGGTTCCTGGTTATTTGTCTTTGCAAGATTGATATTGTCATGTGACAGGGGCTTGGCAGAGCTCTGCTTTGTGCACACTCCTGTTGTCGGTATCAAGAGCTGTGTTAAGTTACAAGCACCAACCTGTGATTTTTTCTGATATGTTTAAAGTGTGTTGTGTGTAAATAGAAATGAGAAAAAAGAAGGCTGGAAGAGGGATGCAGTGTTTCAACCTGCTAAGACTGGAAGGTACATTGATTTTATGAGTACTTGATTTTAAAGGTAATATTCATATATCATATCTGTAGGTCATATATGAAGAATTGTACTCTTTGTCAGTTTGTTCTACACATTTGGGAAAGAAAAGTTAGATAATCACTCTGACAGATACACATACACATATCTGTATTTTGTCAGTGTTCTAACGTTACCTGTTGTGTGTTTCTTACTTTCACTCTGAAAAACTTCGAGGTAACTCAGATAGTGTGTGTATTACTTGCTAATAATTCATGTGTCTTAAGTTATGTGGAAGACATTTCTTGTTTTATAATATACTTTTATGTGGCACTTACCATTGGAGGAGAAGTAAGGGTTTTTCAAAAATTTGTGAGCTGAGGTGAGGAAGACTTTTCACTTTTATTTCATTAAAGGGTAAGGCAAGGAAAGGTTGAGTTTTCAAAACTTGCCCAAATAATTGTGAAGGTTTCATTTTTTTCTCTCCCCTCCCCCCAAAACTCACTTGAGATACTTATAATGAGAACCTGATGCTGAGCCTCTATCTCATTACTTTGAGTGGTAACTGTAGACACTCAGTCATTTTGAAAATCAATGAAACAGCTCTCTTAAATTATTTATAAAAATAGTGTGCAGTTTTGAAAGTTTTGAGCTACATAGTATATCAAAAAATAAACAGTAGTTTTGTAAAATATTCAGGATCAGAATATAACAGTTCTGAATATGATTCCAGCCCCTGAATTCTCTATACTGCCTGTTTATTGCTCTCAAAGACAGTTTAAATTTCTTCTGTGGTGGTCAGCAAAAGGGACGATGCACCAGACCTGCGCTTTAGCAGGAGTCGCTCTTTTCCATTATGAGTTCAGCATTTTACTGCTGAACAGATTGAAGGGCCTTTTCATGGAAGGCTGTTTAGTTCAGGGAGTCAAGCAAAAGAAGAGAAAGTGTGTTCTTCTGAATTTATAAGCAGACTTTTGAACTTCTCGTTCTTTCCAGTCATTTACTGAAGCATAGTCTTTCACATCTCCTTTTCTATGCCCAGCGATAAAGCCATCTGTAATACGGTGTATTCCTAGTGCATTTGAAAGTGGTATGAAATAACTGTAGCAGGAAAGCATCTGGCTCTTATTTATGTTAGTGAGACCCATATGCATGCCCCAAGTGATTTATGTAGTTGGGGTTGCTCCATATCTTAGAAAGCAACAATAAGATTCTCATTGTGTAACAGAATTTTTACGATGGAAAATTTACTGTCCAGTTTACCCAGCCAACACTGATAGATTTCAGTGGGATTCACGTATCTGCTTACAGATGTGCAAAAACGTTGTAGTTTAAAAGCAATGAAAATACACAGTTTCTCCTGTTTTCTAAAATCACAGAATGGTTTGGATTGGAAGGGACATTAAACATCATCTATTTCCTAGCTCCTGCCGTAGGCAGGGACATCTTCTACTAGAACAGGTTGCTCAAAGCCCCATCCAGCCTGGCATTGAAAACTTCCAGGGATGGGGCAACCACCACTTCAGGATGCCCACAACAGGGTAACCTGTTCCAGTGTCCATTAAGATCTGGGTTACAACAGCTGTAGGGGATAAAAGTGCCACTGGTATCCACTCCCTTATGTATCTGGGTCATTCTTTGGTTATTCTGTTTAAATGGCTGCAACTCAAGCCAACCATCTTCATTTAACATTAACAAAAATTTAATTTTTTTAGTTTTAGAGCACATATCCAAAATCTCCTGTCATGGGATTTAACTTCTGTTCATTATCAATCCAGAGATCCCCAAAATCTTTTAGTGTAACTCATAAATACAGTTGAGAAGGGAAGCAGAAGAGAGCTAAGTTCCTGAGCTCTCTAGAGACCTCTGTTTCAGTCCTGCCTGTTCACTGCCCTATCCATACATGTAAACTTTTACTCAGTTTAGCTCTGAAGTTAGCTTACCAGCACTGTAAACATGTACTCCCTGTTACCCTCTACTTAAGCTATAATTTTAAATGCTTCATTTCTATAATTCTTCCCTCTGTGTAAATACTATTTGAGATACTTTATTTGCTAAGGTGAAACTTGTCTTCCATTTACACAGCAAAAGCAGTCTTTGTGATATAAAATAAATGAAGCCACCTGTGCTAGAGAACATAAAGAAATGCTGAGAAATAATCAATGCCAAGTCCTTTCTCTTCCCTTTACTGTGGTTTCTTCAGCTGTAAAATGAAAAAAGATACTGAGTGACTTTGTGAAGTATTTTCAAATCCGCAGGTGGAAAGCACTACATGAGAACTAGCTATTGTTTTTATTATAATTTTTTTAGTAATATGGTCTAAAATCTCCATTTTGGGAAGTTAGATTACACACAGAAGTTTTGCTGATTTAGACACCCTATGGAGATACAGGTAAATACACGTTTACTTAAATATCTCCTTTCCCATCATACCCTGTCAAAGCATCTATAAAATAAGCGATTTGACAAACTGAGCTTACAGCAGCATTCTTCTATTAGGCAGAATCGTGTTTAATAGGAGGCAGGATTCTGGATGTGTGATGAAAGACATTTGACAGTCTGAAAATACATGCTTGAAAATTTGAAACCTCAGGAAAATGTTTACAATAATTGGATAATACATGCAATACACGTAGAGTTTTTCACTGTATACATGTCTTCTGACATCACTATTTGCCTTAAGAGTTGAAAACTAAGGCCCAATAGAAGTTTCCAGGTTTCCACATGTATGCTGCCTTTCCATAGATACGGGTTTAACTATAGTTACAACATTCCTGGAAAACTTTTTAATTTCTTCTTCCTTTGTTCAGCAGATATCAAACCCCTTTATTTTAGTACAATCTGCATTTCACTAGAACGGTCTGTGTTTTCATCTCTGACCTGTAAGAATACAATTCTACATGCTATAGCAGTGAAATTAGCAATACTGACCTTCACAGCTGTAGCATCTCTTCATATGGATATTAATCTATGAGTATTAATTAATTTTAAAATATTGCCGTTCTTCAAGTTGTGATCATCTTCCATAATATATCTTCTTATGAATATTTGGGGTTTTGCTTTGGTGTATTGCTTTTACATATTTGGACAAAAGAAACTGAGTAATCACTTGCATCATAAGCAATTTGCAGTGCATTCTCTTGCGTAGTTCTTTCCACCAGGTTGGCACTAATTCATGGACAATGCAGATGAAAGTGTAGCCTAGCAATCTAGTGAATAAAACTGAAACCAACCCATAATCTTTACTGGAACTGGAAACTATAAATTCTGTGAAGATTTGACTATGACTTTTACAAGTTTTGAGTAGTTGGCTACCGTGCAGGTGTGCTGCCTGAGGATCACATTTGAAACAAAATATAAATCATGATACTGCAATTCAAACACTAGGTTTCTCAATTCCATCTCTTTAAAGATATCGAAACCACTACCCTTGCCTTAAGCATTTTTTGTACCATTCTGTAAATTTGCTGAACACACTTTTTTTCTGAACGCATGTAAACTTGTCGCTCTAAGTTAAATGAGAAACTATAAAGATTCCAGATTCAGATTTAATTGCAGATTCGGTTTGCAGTTAGTTTTATTTCATGAAATGCTTTTGATTAACAGTTCATACTTTCTGAAGATCAGGAGGAATTTTTCAATTTGAGATGGCAATAATTTTGACTTCCTAGGTGAAGAACCTACAGCAAAAAACCACAATGCAACTCCAACATCTCCTGCTAAGAATTATCTGTGGATTATACTAACAGATTTTTTTTTTGTTGATCTTAATTGCTCTGTTATTCATAAAATTATGGATTTCAAACTGATTTTCCAGATGCTACTAGTATTTCTGTACTAGAATGATTTTTATTATTGGCTGGTACACAAACTGACATTGAATCACTTGTGGATACATATGTATTCTATAGAAATGCTTTGGGCAAGCTTCAAGAATTTTCTGGGACAGATACTGGGGAAGAATTAAACTGATACTAATATTCTCATTAACTGTCTTTTTTTTCCCCTTCCCCCCCTCCCCCAAGAATTTCTGATAAGCAAAGCAAAAATCTTATCAAGTGCCCATCCAAGTAACCAGTATCATAGAATCATAGAATACCAGGTTGGAAGGAACCTCAAGGATCATCTGTTCCAATCTTTCTAGGCAAAGCATGACTGAGACAGTATGTCCTAGCACCCTGTGCAGCTGAATCTTAAAATTAAGTGTTCAGTGTTGGAGAGTCCACCATTTCCCTAGGGAGGTTATTCCAACGCTGTTTTCACAGTGAAGAATTTTCCTCTTCTGTCTGATTGGAATCTCCCCAGGAATAACTTGTACCCATTACCCTTATCTTTTCCATGTGACTCATTATAAAAAGGGAGTCTCCATCTTCTTTGTAGCCACCCTTGGAGTACTGGAACATGGTGGTAAGGTCTCCCTGAGTTTTCTTTTTTCAGTGCTGAACAAGCCCAGCTGTCTCAGTCTTCCATCACACCACAGGCTGCCCAGTCCTTTGGTCATCTTTATGGCCCTTCTCTCCACCCTCTCTAGCCTGTCCACATCTGTTTTGTATATTTGGGACCAAAATTGAACACTAATCCAGGTGTGGCTTCACAAGTGGTAAGTAGAGTGGAATGATGACTTCTTTATCTCTGTTGGTGGTGCCCTTGTTGATGTAACCCAGCATCCTTTTGGCTTTCTTTGCTGCAGCTGCATCACATTATTTACTCCTATTGATCTTCTTGTCCACCAGGACCCCCAGGTCCCTTTCCACAGAGCTGCTCCCCAGCTTGATAGATCCCAGAGCGTGCTTCACTCTTGGACTGTGTTTACTCAGGTGTAAGACCTTGCACTTGTCCTTGCTGAACTTTGTAAGATTCTTGTTAGCCCACTTTCCCAGCCTGTCTCGGCCTTCCTGCAGGCTCTTCCTTCTGAAGTGTCCATTTCCCCTCTCAGTTTGGTAAGGCCAACAAACTTCACCAGGGTACACTTGATCCCATCTTCCCCGTCACTTATGAAGATAGTGAATATTAAATAGCGTTGGGCCCAGTACAGTGACCACACTAGTGAAAGGTCGCCAAGTGGAAAAGGAGCTATTCACCAGCACCCCCTGGGTGCAGCTGGTCAGCACATTCCCCACCCAATGCCAATAGCAATACCATGGAGCCCTTCATGACAGATGTCAAAAATGCCTTCAATATATGCTGCATATTTTGAGGTATTTGCTTCATACTGGGCTTCACAGAAATACAGTACTTCCCTGCCATGTAGCTTACTAGCAGACTGATAGTAGAAGATGGAAACAAACCTATACAGAGCACAGAGACATACTGTCCGAAGCTGCCCTTTGGCAGACCTACACATTATATAAAATCAGGCATAAATTCAGCCAGTGAAGCTGGGTTGCCTGCAGCAATACAAAATCAGTAATTAGAGCTACTGGCCATTAGCTATCCAAGTATTCTGGCGATTACATTTTTATGTGTTAAATTAAGTGTAAGTACATCATGCGTGTGGGTTTTGGGCACTTCTCTGATGGAAAAGTTTTTGCAGAACTTTGTATTCTTGTAGGAGGCCTTGAAACTATGGATATAAATGGATACGAAAATGGGCAAACAAGGTATATAAGAAAAGGAAATAGGTCTTTTTAAGACTAATAAAGTTAGAAAAATACAGGTTACTTTTTTTTACTTATTTTGAAATTATTTTTATAGAACTACGAGTGTTTCATGCTACTAAATGATTTTCCCCTTGCAGTTTCTCTTTTAAGTAGCTGGGGTTTTTCTGAGATGTTGGTTTCAGATTAAATTTATTAAGGTTTCCAAAGTGTTTCAGATAGATAGAAAAAGACATGTGGGAGGTTTTGCCAATGTTTGAATCTTCCAGATTTCTCTTTATAAAACCATTAGTATTAGCAAGTCAGAGCATGTCTCCCATTTATGTCTTGACTTTTTCAACTGTAATTTCATAGCAGTATTCTGCAAATTTCCATGCAATGCTAGCTTTGTGATTTATTTTGTTAGTAATTTCTTTATGTAAGGTTTTCATTTCTGCAGCAGGAGAAAAACCGGGACAGAACCAATCTCCATATGTAGCACTAGTGCTTCATATTAATATTCAGATTAGTGGAAAAGACGGGGTCAGCTTCTCTTTTTTTCAAGGAAGTTTAATTCTGAGAGTGGCAGCTCTTGTTCCTGGCATACTATAATGCTTTGTTGTTCCTTTTAAAATACAGTTCCATGCAGACATACTTGTCTGCATTTTGATGGTAAAGAGAGCACAAGAATCCCTGGAGAAGAATTAAGATGCCTCTTCTATTCCACATGGGCTATCCAAACTGAGCAGTTATACAGCTCTCTTCCAACTGAGCAAGTCAGGTTACTGCAGGAGAATGCATTTTATGCCTAATGTTTTCAGGTGCAGTTGTGGCCCCTCATAATTTATTACTATTTTTTTCCCTGGATTCAGCTGAACGCTGGTTGTTTCATACTGAAGGCTATTAGGCTATTATGCCACGATACGGCAAAACCAAAATGTGGGTAAATTATCAAGAAAATGCTAGACCTTTTTATTTGGCTTTTGTACTGATAGAAATTGCAGCTTCTGGATGTGAACTTCACAGTCCCTAGGAAGAGGAAAAAATGGAAGAATCATTCATGGAAGCATATGGACCTATGCTACCCTGTAACACAGTGAAAATGAAGAGCGAAATCATGAAGCAGGGTATAATATCTATTATTTTTTTCTGCACTGATACATTACAAACAGCCCTGAATGGTAATTCCAGAAACATGTAACAGCATAAAGTGTGATTTTTTTATACAACTGCTCCAGTTTTGAATATATACTGCCATAAATTGAAGCCCATCACCTGTAACTGAAGCCTGCTACTCCCAGTGCCCCAGGGAACCTCTGTTCATTTTTATATGCCATTCAAGGATGGGAACTACTCATTTGTTTTAAGAATATGCTTCCTTCACTTTCTGGTAGTGAAAGGAACTGCCCACAGGGCTCCTATGTGTGCTTTACCACTTCCAACTTTTGGTCACATAATTCATTTGTTTACAGCTACTATGGCAACGATGACTGCTATGGCAACTCTTGATAAACTGCCAGGAGAAAAGGGAAGGGAAGGGAGGTCAGAAGAAAACACATTTTGCAATAAACTGCAGGAAGATAAAGCATTTTTATCTTCAGCTCATGTGCTGCAGGACCAGATTCCATTCCCTGTTCTCACTCAGTGGCTTAAGGTACAGGACTGATTATGGAGAAAAAAGCTAGCAGGAAGAATCAGACTGTCCTTATTTACTCCATAAGCTTAAGTTTCTCACTTCTGCAGAGCTCTTTTCAACTCTCATTGTATTGCTGACTGAAGAAACGTAATAGACCTTAGTTTAAAATCAGTCAGCATCATTTTTTTTACAAGTTACATGGATCATGCAAGTACATACCAGAAAATTCTAGTTTTGAAACTATTTAGTTTCAAAAACTCCTGTACAAGCACTCCAGTGAGCCAGGCAAGCATTTTGCAGAAGGAAGACTCAGACAGTTGGCTGAGTGCATGCAGACTTGGATTTCAGTTGACAGCAAAAGCACAGTAGCACTTTATGCATGTGCCAAGCCATGGCAAACATGGATTATATGCATTACCTTATAGTTCAGAAATGCTGTGTGAGAGATGTCATGGTATCTTAAAGCTTAAGTTAAAAGACATGGAACTCAAGTCTATTACAGGAGTACTTCATCAGTACTGTGCTCAGACCCAGAAAGTGTAAACCAATATGTATATGTTATTTTTGTTCATATAATAAACACTTACCTGCATGACCATATTTATATAGGTTCTAAGTTTCAATTTAAAATTTTAAGTTTCAAATTAAACTCCAGCTCATAGGGTAGAAAAGACAATTCCTACTTAAAATATGAGTATTTCTTAGCAGGTTGCATCTGTTGCTTGGAAAACAAAAATGGTCCTTTGTGGAGCAAGAGTATCAGCCAGAATGACTCCTGTGTCTATTGCGCACTCTGGAACTCAACTGGAGGTGGGGGAGGCACAGAGTAATGCAATCTCCATTGAGTCTTCTGACCCTCCTTGGATACCTGCCACGTTTAGGGAATAAACACCATTCTCAGTTTTTGGTACTAGGGAGTATCCCTATGCATCCATGCCCAGACTCTCCTGTCCTCACATCTTCTTTTGTAAAAGGGGATTGTTGAGGCAAAAAAAATCTCTCTCCTGCATCTCATCTTTTACAGTTATTTCTAGCTGTTCTCCTGAGCTTGCACATTGTGCCTCATTCATAGCTGACTCATTAAGATTCTTTAGATGCTTTATGTTCCATCACTTTCTTAAACAAAAACTTATTACTCACATACCTCCTAGGTCCATTAGTAGAATAACCACCACCACTAAACACACACACTAACATTCTTGGAGGAAAGCTTGTGTCTTTTCAGCATAATGCCAGCTTTTTAGAAGCTCTCATAGAATAAAAGAAAGTGTTGTTAGATAATATGTGACATTTACATCAGGAAGACTACACTTCAGAGGGCAAAACAATAACTGAATCTGGGATAGTACCTGGGACAGAATTGACTCCAAGACAGTGTAAGAGGCAGACAGAGGACACAGTTGTTATTCTCCACCTTCTGCCTCTGAGCAGCTGTTAAATCTTTATCTTTTCATATCAATAACTATCAGTGGCAAATACAGTGGCAAGTCTTTCATCTTCACATCAAAAAGAGATCTTTCCAAGGGGAACTGGTATGAGAGGGAAAATCCAGCTCTCTATCCCTAGATTTTCAGAATGCTTAATTTACATACAATACAGGCGCAAGTTAATTACATAAAATTCACCTTTTTTTTCTTTCCCCAAAGCATTGTGCGTGAGAAGGTAATTTTTGTATTAGTATCATTGTAAAAAGAAATCTAAACTCAGGATTTATGTATAAGATTCCATATGGCTTTATAATATGTTGTTAGAAAACAAACAAACCAAAACCTACTTGAGAAAGTAATGTATTGAGTAAGGAAAATCAGATTATAAGTTTTATATATTATATATAATTACTGTATTGTATCGAATGATGCCACATACTGGTATCAGTTAACATTATTCCAAACCGTAGGTTTATATCAAGAACTATTCTTTGAAAAACATCTTTAAGCGGTGTCAGATCTGATCTGGCAAAACAGAAATTACCTGAGCTTCTTTGTGGACAAAAGTGTTAACACAGAAATATTCCATTCCTTTTCTCCACTGCTGTCCCCCAATAAAATGAATAACTAGAGCTTTGGAACGCTTTCTGAAATCTTCCCTGGGCTGTCCTCTAATCTCATTCATTGGGTAAGATAAAAAAAACGTGTTTGGCATCAAGACGCTTAATGCTTCACTGCCTTAAAGTAAAAATCCAAGGTGCTAAGTTCTCTATACAGTGACTGGGAGGGAGTTAGCTATCCGGACAGCAGTCAGTGTAAGGAGGTGGCAATTACCTAATCTAGGTGGCAGGAAATTTTAAGCTAAAAAATGGTCTGGAATCCTGGCCCTTGCCTGTCTGAAAATTGAAACTTCAGAGCTCAGACCAAGTTACCACTGCAACTTACACATTTGCTTGGGGAACCACTTGCAAATCAAGGAGGTGATTTAGCTGAAAACTTGCAATTTTGTTATTAATGCCACAAAGTTAATTCACAGCCATATCGGTCCCCAGAACTGGCCAACAGCTTAGCTAGAATTCATTCTGACAAGTAAGACTTCCGGCAGCAGCTTGAGCAAAGGCTTAATGAAATCAAGAAACTGCAGCTTAAGGATATAGTAGAATGGTACAGCTATGTGCCTTTAACAGCTGAATATCGGTAATGGACAGAAAGTAGCTGAGTCCCTGTTGGTACTGTTTCTACTGTTTCTAGTGGTAGTACTAAACTGTACTAGTTTCTAGTACTAGTACTGTTTCTAGTACTGTTTCTACTCCTTCCCTTACATTAGCAATGGTGCTGCTTTGACTCTTCAGTGGCCTGGGTCAGATAGCTAAACTGTCTTACACTAACGTTATGGGGAAGGGGAAAGCTGCATTCCCATTAGATCTTACCAGTATCTCCAGTTTCACTTAGATACTAGGCAAAACTAGGCAAAAAGCGTGATGGGGCTTGGAGAGGTGAGGGCAGGACACACAGGGAACAAAGTGGACACAGGCTGAACTAACTGCTGGAACAGCTGGAACTGTTCAACGTAGATGTTGGATCTGCTGTTAACAGCAAAAGGCAAAGTCATGCATTTGAGTACTGACACACAGATCTTTGTTTTCTCCTAACAATACAAAAGAGCGTAAGTAGGGTCTGGTAGCTTTACCTTTAACATAGCAGTCATGTGATCTGAGCATATTCATTGTCATTGGAAGATGTTGGTCATATTAAGTTTCTCCAGTGATTGCAGGGTTTTGGGGTTTTTTTGGACTTAAATCACACGTAAAAGACAAATGTGAAACAAGAGCACATGGAATGTTTATTTTGGAGTATTTTGGTCTTCACAGAGTAAGTAAAGATACCTGAGTAAAGTATCCTACTATTCATCAGAAAGTAAATGCGGTATCTACAGAGTCATGTGGGAACTAGAAAAGAGATTTTTTTAATGTATATGCAGTTAATTCTGTAAAGAGCAAAGCTCTTTAAAATGAATTGACTTTGCATTGTGCTTTCTATGATGTTTGTTCTGTCTAGAAGCACAGTCTGTCCCAGTAAAAGAACAGATACATTTAAACATTTTTTTAGTTCTGCCCACTCTGTGGTGTACAGCTATGACCTTACCTTCCTGTTCTTTGGGCTTTTGCCTTAGTTTGGGTATACAAATAGTGAGTACAAAATAATCTCTTTTTTTTTTTTTCCCCATTTTCCCTTAGGTTTGCAATTTAATATACAACATTACTTAGCCCTAAAAATGTTTCTCCAGGTTTTAAGGCATTCGGCCCATTGCCTGCTTACTGTTAGGAGTCTTTATAGATATCCAAATGCTAACAAATGCAAAATAAAAGAACCTGGTTTTCATGTTGCCAGAGGAAAACTTCAGACAAAAGAAAAAGAAGGAAAAGAAATACTTGTTCAAGATTTTTTGAGAACGTGAGTTCTAGTAACAGCATTTCCTGCATTTTCACACACATCCCTCAACTGAAACAATTCATGTGTGAATAAAATTATAGTGTGTAGTCATTGCTAATCATGTTATGCAGATGCCAAAGTCACAGCTTCTATGATTTCTCATTTTACCCCTGCAGAAGAAGAAGCAGAGTAGGAGTACGTTTCAAACATAATTAAGAACAAGCCCTATTTTTTATATCTCTCATGATTCTAAGTGTGGTTGCAAGGAAAGAATTGTAGCCTTAACAATGTCGAGAGGGCTAGTAAAACATATTTAAACATCTTCCCTTTATAGTCCTCATTTTTGGCAAAATCAAAAGTAGGGACTCAAACTGTAATTTTTGCAGGATTTAAAGGCTTGTGTTTGTGACAAGAAACATCTGTGGTATCAAGTATTTTAAGCCAAAACTTTTTACCTGTCTAAACTTGACATACTCTGCATTCCAGATGCAGTCAGCTATCCAGCTTTCACCTGAGGCCCCCTGGAACCCACAGCGAGACATCTCTATGTCTGTGTCCTCAGAAAGCTAAAAAAACCCCAAACAACAAAGCATGCTCTGCATTAGAGAGAATGAAGCTAATACTTGCTCTGACAATGAAATTCTGAGTGAAGGGAAGAATTTGTCCTGAGGGTTTATGCAGCATGGAAGTAGGTGTAAATTATCTCCTTCTTACCTTCTCTAAATTTGCCCCAGTTGTTTGATGTCTTTCTAGACCACTGAATAAGGATAACTTAGTACTAAATTATTCCTGGGGCTAGCATGACTAGTTTTCTAGCCTCTTTTATTCACAAGATTCCTAAGTTGTTCCATAATAACACACAAGTTTACAAAAATACAAACAGAGCAGTGTACTCTCTCTTGTCTCCTAAAGACTAATATTCTCAAGGAACCAGCACACCCCCTTATTCCAGGAAACACAGTGGCAAAAGTTTTCTGATTAAATCCTGTTGAAGCTTGACTTGTTCAGAGCATCAATTTTGTATATAATGATATTTGTCACCGTAAAAATTGTTAAATTTGATTTCTATAAATTCTACAAACCCAATTCTGATGTTCATGAATTACAGGTACTACAAACCTTCGTGCACAAATGGCTGAAAAGGAACCAGCCACCTAACACACAGAAAGAAGTTACCAACCAACCAAAGAAATTGATAGCATTTAATAGTTATGACCTGACAGATGTGTCTAACATGAAGAACAGAGCAAAGAACTAGGATGTTCATAATAGTTTTAAAAACTGAACCAAAGGAACATGACGTCTGAATAAAAAAGAAGATGACAGTGAAAGGAAATATGCACACATAACAAAACGCTATAATCTAAAGAACCCTGAAGCAAAGGGTGAAGTCTTTGTGGATATTAAACACTGAATTAATGTTTTTGCAAATCTTCAAAATGGTGAGGAAACAGAAACCCAAAACTGTATATTGGACTGTGTAATATTCTATAGTGGACATATTGGACAGTGTCCTCAGTGTTTCACAAGACAGATGGAAAATAGCCCTGTCCTCTAATGCTAATTCATTGTTAGAATATAACAATGGCTGTACTGGGTCAGACAGAAGATCTATCTAGCACAGTATTTTGTTTCCAGTAGTGGCCATAAAGAGGATCGTTAGGCAAGCGTACAAGAACAGAACAAACATCAAAGAATGGGGCTTGCACACAGTGAGTTCCCACATTCTCACCCTGTACTGCTGCCTTATAGTTGGACCGAGTATGTCTTAGAGGGTTATACTAAAACCAAAGCACCGTAAGGCTGCATCATGAGCAGGGTTTGTTTTTTAAGAGAATTTTCAGGCACTACATGGCAAATGCTAATGGTGAAATGTAGAAGTCTCGGGGAGGTGAGAATCTATGCTTAAATTACGAGACTAGTAACCAAAAAAGCCCTTCCATCCCTTTGGTCATTCAGACCAAGAAATTACACGCATTTCCCCCCAGAAGGAACACTCAGCCCATGTTCTAGTAAGAGCCAGATGAAAACGGTCATTCCCCTTGAGCTTCTCAAATCTTAGGCTTAGTCACAGACCTGCCTTAGGGGGAGGAAATCTTACACGGGTGCTTGGCCAAAGTTGTTATTTATAGCTTGGAACTGAACAGCCAATCTGTTGAATATTTTTTTTATTAAACACCTAGCTGCACAGTTTCCTCTAACTCAAGAAAAGATGGGGAAGTACAGATTTCATATGTGCACAGAACTTCTTGGTCTACAGACAGGTTGCAGCAGCCCATAGCAAATTCTGCAGGAGGAAAGTAGCCAGCACACCCCCTTATTCCAGGATTTGCAAAAATCTTTTGTAAATTGCCAACAGAAGACACATAAGTAGACTGAATGCAATTTTCTGCATGGTGGCAGACCCATTAAAGGCTGACATTATCTCACTCTGTCTCCATTGACTCACTACTTTGACCACTGCAGTTTTTCATTACCATCCTAAGATTTTACCCTGATTTATTTTTCCAGAGCATATGATTATGGGAAAAGCTCTAAAAGTTTGCATGAAACTTGGGGGAAGATATCTGAGGGTTTTTTCTCCCTATGTTAATAATGAAGGCATTGTGTTGTGTATTCTTTGTATGTCACTCTTTACATTTTGCAAAAGGACTGTGTGCACCAGTGTGAAAAATTCACTTCCAGCACAAATACATCCCCTGTGGCTACACCCTAATGCCTCAGTCTGCCCTGCTGGAATTCAAAGGCAAGAGAATGGAAGGAGACTTTGACTCTGTTTTGTGGCAATTTACATCTCGGGCCAAGTTTAAGTAACATTACATTCACTTCAGCAAAACATAAATAAATGCACTAGCTCAGGACAGTTTTGATACCTGTTACTCTCTTGAGCTGGCTTATGGTCTTTGTCTCTAGTATGCTGCTCCCCAAATAGCATACTGTGTTTGTCATCCTGTAAAGCATAATGCCCTCAATACAGTAATGCTGTGGAAAGCGAACAGCATGCCAACAGAATGACAGATCTGTGTGATTTTAAGCCTTGCTATTTAGGGCTTTCTCCAGTCAGATTTTGAGTATCTTCACTGATAGAGAATTCACAACCTCTCTTGTCCCCTGTTCCAAAGTCTATCACCTTTGTGGTAATAAAAAGTACTCATATGAAGTCGGAATTTCCCTTGATCCAACTTGCATTTATTGCTTACTTGTCCTTCCACTGTGCACCTCTAAGAAAAGTCTGCATTCATCTTCTCTACACCCTCCCATATTTGAAATATTTGAAGATATCAGTAAGATCTGCCCCCTTTGTCTTCTCTTCTAAAGGCAGACCAATCGCAGTCCTCTCTTCACATGTCATATGCTTCAACCCCATGACCAGCTTCATAGCTTGGACTCATTCCAGCATGTCAGTGTCTTTCTTCTACTGAGGAGCCCAAAACTTGATGTTGTAGTATGACTGAGGTATCACTAGCACCAAGTAGAGGAGAAAAACAAATTCCCTTGACCTCCTGCCTACACTACTTATTAATGTGGTTGGCCTTCTGCAAGGACACACTCGCATACCTGTGGAAATAGATTACTCTTAACAGAGGTGAAGATACATATGCACTGACACTAAGTAAAAACAAAGATTCTGTTCTGATTGTACACTTACATGTATCATCAGGGCTTTCTCATTCAAATTTCAAACGAAAAAATTATGCATCTCTTAAACATTACTTTCAGCTTACACATTCTTCTTTCAAGATGACAACTTACTCCTTAGCCCCTAAGGGAAAAATAGTACAGTGTTTGATCCCAAATACTAAAGAAGGCAATAGAAAGAAATGGTTCAAGGGAAGACGTGTAATGAGAAGCAGCAGGGAGGAGTAATGGCATGGGAAGAGAGGAAGAGGGACTAATGAAATGGCAAAATGCAAAAAGATAGGGGAAAGGGCAAGAGGTTATTGTAGAGGTGAAAGGTAGGGAAGAAATAGTCCTTAGTCTTTATAACCATCTGGAAAGTCTGGCAATACCAGCAAAGGCCTCTTCTCAAAGCCTGCTGCAAAAACAGACCCTGCTGACCTCCTCTTCCAAACCCTTTTATAGTTCTAAACACTATAAAATCTATCCCAGTGTTCAAATAAACTCAGTGACTGCTCGCAGTGCGTGAATCCTTGATCAGTCTTTTGGCTCTGCATAATCAACTTTCCGCAGTACTCTGAGACTCTGGCATTGCTTCTCAGTGGCCAGTGCCAACAGCAACCTGAGTTTCAACCATTTTGTATTTGGAAAGATTAAGAATTTAAATCTAAATCCAGTCACTTGTTTGGCCAAAAAGGGACATTTTATGATTCAATTTTATTTTTTATCAAAACCATTCAATAACTCCAGCAGTTTTCCCAAAACCAGCTAATTTTCTGTTAATTTCCCTTTTCAGCTTTGAAACTTTGTGTTCAAACTGACCTTCCTTTTTTTTAACCATTTGCCCCAACAGGATCAAACAGGGCATTTTTGTGTAATGAACTCCTTTCTCCATGACCACAGCTTTCACTGTGGACAGCAAGAACGTTGCAAATCAGGCTTTATTTATTTATTGTATTTGTTATATAACACCCATCCCCATGTATCTGGCTGCCCTACAAAAGTTAAAGGCAAGAATAGATAAAATAAGGCTATACCCAGTGGCCAGAGAGAAGCAGCTGTTCTGCCAAGAGAAGAGCCAAGAAAAAACAACTCGGAGAAAAAGAGCTGTTGAGAAAATCAAGATAAAATGATCAAAGATGCACTGTCTACAGAGGTCAGCAGAGTTTATTATCGAAACTTTTGCATGCCCTTTCTGCTTGACAAGCATTTTATGGTCAGCCCTGGAGGCTAATGCAGGTGGAGATGCTGTGCAAATCTATCAGTGGAACCAAAAAAAAGCTGTGCAGCTGTCCAAAATTCATGGCAGTGTGAGAGAAAGAATCATTACAGTCAACTGTAACTTCTTAACAAAGACGAGGAAAGTTTATGTTCATTTGTTAGAGTCACTGCAATAAACAGTCATGTTAACGTTTCTGGGATTGCATAGCAAGAATCAAGCAAAAGGAAATTAAATTATCTTTGCTACTAAGCTGATATCACAAGTAATGTAGACATAAATTAATTTAGAAACCCAGCAGTAGAGCCACATGGTGTTAAATTCTCAGACAGTTCTAATGCCAGCTAGATCCTCCCAACTTTTCAGCCAGTGTGACTGTATGAAGATGTAGAACCCTGCCTGGAAGATGCACAGTTTACATCTGAGCTGAATTACGTCATTCATACTACTGGGCAGGCAATGAGGCTGTTCGGCTGTTTTGCTGCTGCTTTTTCCTCATGTTCCCTGCTGACCTGGCATGTTCCACTGGAGATACATATTTGTACAGCAACAAAATGTGAGTATTTTAGGGCAAAGATTATGCATCATTTCTGTCTGCAGCTCTGCCAGCTCAGACAGCTAAAACTCCTATTCATCTCTCACTACTCACTGGTGCACCCCTTGCAGTGTCTACCATGCTTTCTGCCTGCAGAGCTTCTCTGCAAACACCTCCTAAAACATTTCAGTCAAACAGAGTCAATGCACAGGATTCAGTGGGAAACTTTCATATTTGTCTAGTTACTAAATAAATCCTAATAGTTCAAAGCAGCAGGGGTGCAGGCTAATTTATAGTAAATAAATACACACAGTCTGAACATAAATAGTACCTGTTCTTATAAAAACCTTACATTCTCTTCTTTTTCCCTTTTATCACCAAAATCCTAAGCTCTACTAAAATTTCCTCTGTCATGAATTTGTGGTTTGGAAAACCTGCTTCTTAAAATTCCAATAAATAATTGGAGTTACTTTATCTTCCACCAGATCCATCCCTAAGGCCTCAAGCTCCTGGCAGATTCCCAGCTATGAAGATTTTGTGGCTGTTTCCCATTCCTGTATTCCTTTTAATGCTACTTCCTTCCCAGTCTCCAGACTCTGGAAGAAAAACCAAAGAAACAAAGTGCATTCCATACAAGTCTTGAGATCAGGGCCAATTCCCCAACAAATTGATTTGTGACATACAGTCTACCTTTATTCTGTGTTTCAGACAGAAAGCCCTTCAGGGCATAGTCTGCCTTTTTTCTGTGCTTGAAAGACACAAAAGGCCCAACCCTTTTGGGAACCTAGACGCTATCTGGATTCTGAGAGATGCTTTGATCTCCTTCCATTATCAGGCCATCCCAACAAAACATCAGGTTTAGACTGCTGAGACTCTTCCACAGTTGTTATCAGACATTAAATCCATATACAAATGAATGTATATTTCTTCTTTTAAACAGACTCCTTGTTCTTATTCTCCGTGTATGTTGGCCTAAGAACAGCGAATCCAACCCTTCCAATCTCTGAATCTCTGATCATAATTTACCACATACAGGACCTTGTAGTTGCGTGCAGCCAAGTATGAGCTGGCCTGATAGTCAGAAACCAAACCTCCCAATACACACATCCAAATATGTATTTTTGAAGATGCGACAGTTGCAGGTGGACAATTGCTTATGCAGTCATAGTGGTAAATCCATGGAACACAAATCCCTGTGAATGTTTTGACATCACTGACGATGTGGAGTTACGAAATCACCATGCAAATACAAAGGGTGTTTCTAAACTGCTCATCACGCTAGGCCCAAACCAGACACACGCAAAGACTGAATTATCTCTTGTCCATGAAAAAAATACTACTTTTGATCACAGGACTGAGATTTTTGGCAGGGTGCCAGTGAGCTCCCAGTGTGACTGCCTGTGTGACACAGAAGTGTATATGGCTAGAAGGCAAGCATAAGATTCCCACTGTGACAACATATCAGCCTTTGTGAACACAAATACAGAATGAAAAATAAGAAGCGGCAAGACTATTATCATGCCAGCGGTACAAGCCGTATTTATTATTCTAGTGCATATGCTCTGAATAAAAGATCTTTGCAGGAGTTCCACTGCCATTCTCCTTCAAAATTAAGCATTTCTAAATCCACAACAGCTGATGAGAATACTTTTCAAATTGAAAAAGATCCTATGCTGAGAAATCTAGTTTAAGAATGTCTATTCTTTTCCTACTGTCTTTTCAGTCTTTATTTTCTGTCTGTGGTGTATCTCAAATCACTGTCAGTTACTGAAGTGTATACAGAGCATACTCTTGCAATGCAGTGTTTAAGGACCACATCTCTCCCAGTCTCTTCAGTCATAACCTCTCTGCCATTGAGCGGGTTATGAAGAAAGTATATACTGTAGAAACAGAATTTCACATTAACCATCTGTGACAAAAGAAATTTTAATAATTTGAATTGTTCCTTTTCACAGTTATAATTTAATTAGAACTTTAATTTGAAACAGATCTGAGGAAAAGAAATCATTTTCTAAAGTTGTTTTGATTGATTTTTAAGTTTTGATGGAAGATATCAAAATCATGACAAATAACGTGATGATAACCATTTCAATCCAGTTTCACTCTTTCAGTTAACTTGCATCTAAGTTCTGTATGAAATGTCTTCACAGTAGTCTTGGGAAGGAATTCTATTGTAAGCTATGTGAAATGTCTTTTTTTTTCTCTGAGTTTGCCCAGAGACTGCACATTTTTCTGAAAACAAACCAGCAAATTTCTATACTTCGTTGGAATCACAGGTCTCACATTCTTACGTACTTGGAGACTCTACTCTTTACTCTTCATTCACAAAGAATCCACAGGCACTGCCGGAACGAAAGCTGTGCCAGGACTAAGGCAGCTTCAAGATCAAAGTGCAGATTTATCAAGAAAACAATGAAGAATAGGAAAACAAAACCACTTTAACTATACAAAGTCATTGTACATTCATAGCAAGAAGATTTCACTCATTGCCACATTTGTGAACAAAAGAGAGAGGCAGGCATAAGGAGGAAATACAAAATTCATTAATGAAATAGCAAAATTCAGCTGAGCGATTTGTCTCTCAAGTTTCATATGTGTGTAATATGATGAGTGCTGGATTAACATGCTGGAAGTGAGAGGTTTGGAAGCTTTTCTGAACCCAGAAGAATGTCTGATCTAAAAGTGATGCTGTAGCTGCTTGGAACAGTCTCCCCTAAAATTTTCTGAGAGTACCTATGGCAGAAATATTGCCATATTAAACTTTCTAGTAACATTCTTCTTTTAATCTTAGTAGGATCTACAATAGAAAAATTCAGGAGTACCTGCAGGGAGGAATTAATGATTTCTTGTCTTCAAGACTCTTGTTCAAATATACTACATAACGTGCTATACAGATGGCCCAAAAATACTGTAAAAAACGTTTTCCAAATTACGTGATCAAATCAGTTTAACAGAACAGGCTATAGTGGCAGTAAAACTAGAGAAATAGTATATGGAAGTGGTTCTAATGCGTTTATTCTTTGAGCATCCCTTTTGAGACTTTTCTGTCCCAAATCCATCAGTCCAGAACTTTCCTATTTGCATATTTCCTGATCATCTGTGCAGTTTGCACAGAACTCCTGCGATTCAAAAGTCAGTGCCTGTACTGACTTTCACATGTACGAGCACAGCAAAAAGCCAGGGAATTATCTTACATATATTGTTTAAAAAAAAAGGAGAAAGCATTATTGGTAGGGGCGAGGCTGGTTTTGCTTTTTTGTTTAGGAAAGGCCAGCCTGGTTTTGATTACATGGAGCACAGGAAGAGAAGGATATTATTAAGATAGCAACATAGACAGAATGTAAGCCGCTTAGGTCTAGCTGCTATCATTAATTCCAAGTAAAACTGTGTCTGTTTTCTCTGCGCTGTGGTAGAACTAACATTCCTGTCCAGAGAGTGAAAGACTTCAAATATCTTAACATAAGAACAAAGGTTTTTAGATTAATACATTTAACTTATTCAAATGTCCAAGCTTAGGTTTAGAATCAGAATGTTTGCACTGGCTCTACAGCAGCATCCAGATTTCACTGCGTATTTCTCTCACTCAGAAGCTGTTTGATCTCTTGATAATGGTAAAGGGGGGCAAGTAAAGGTATAAAGCCCTCAGCATTTAGACAGTTTCAGGAGCAGAAGCAGATTGTTGGCAGGAATGATGATAGCCGGGTACTACTACGTTTTCAAAAATGTGCAAAGATCCTGTTTCACTGGGTATTAAGTATATGAGTTAATAGGTCATTTCCAGGTTCAGAAAACTATACATTTCTAGTGACATCCATTTTCTAAAGAAGCTCGGACTCTCAGCAGCCTCCTAGGACTGTGCTCACCACTTCTTATTGTTTTTCCTATTGCTCTCTGCCTATCACAAGCACACGCAGCCTGTCAGTCCTGCAGCCTCATGTCTGTAATATGCCAGCCTGTTCCACATAGCTTCTCATTGGCTCTTCCAACTCAGCTGTCACTTTGGGCTGCAGTTCCTGTTGGTTCATGAAGGAGAATCTGACTATTCCTTCATTTACTATCTTTTATAAAACCAAAATCTATTCTATTAAAATTTTCTATTATTATCCTAGCAAACACTGACATCTTGTTTATGACCGAAAAAAAATATAAATCATCACTTGACATTTACAGACATTGTTGTTTCAGCCCAAATTATAAAAACCTGTACTTCCTAAGGATATTAAATAACAAATGAATAGACTTACACATGTAATCAATTGTCTACAGCTTTCTGAAAGATAAATTGAATTTTCATGATGCATGGCACCAAAGCTAGTTCTGAAATAAAGTTCATCCATAAGGCATTTCAAAACTTACATGAATGACGTTTGAGAACTGTTAAGACTAAGTCTTTGACATGAAAGCATTTAGAATTATAGTCAAGGACTGATACACAAATAAAAAATGAATAAACAATGGAAAAGCAGCACTCTGACTGTCAGTAAACACAACATATGCTTAAACATGCTTCTTTGCCTCCCTGGAATTATTTTCATATCCTGTGCCAGTTAATTTCATAAGATGGGTGAGACCAGCAAAGACCACAGCTTTTCCAAAGACTCATCTCTCAGCTCTGCCTTCCCTTCTGCTTCCAGCTGCACTCTCTTGTCTTTTATTCTTACCTCGCTCTGATGCTTACTGTGATTCAGTTCAAGTTACAAATCAACAAGGAGTTCTGAAATAGGAAAGTTCCTAAATGATTTGTATATGGCTTTGTAGCCCAGGTTATATTCCAGTAATCTCACTTGATGGTCAAAGATTCATTCAAGAGCCATATATAGCTCTTAATACAAACCTACAAGTTTTTTAGGCTCATTAAGGCAAATACAGATGTAAGAAGTCTTCTCTTCCACGGGCAGCAGTTTCGTAGGATCCTCCAGAGTGACACCTTTTCAAAACATCTAGCTTTCAACCCAGTCAAAGATACTAACTTATACCAGTGCCAAACAAAATCATAAGCTTTTATCTACGAGGGATCTTAACAATGTCAAAAGGTGTTGATTCATCTATACTAGGAAGAATGTACAGTTTCTGCTATCTTTTGTGATGCTTAAAAATTACCCAAAACTTTCTAACTCTCATAGTTAACTTAGCAGCTGGTAGAAGTCACTAGAATAATTCTTTTCATTTTACATTTGAAAAGGAAAAGTTCATACTGGATAAGGGTTGAATAATCTGCATTCAAATAGTTTAAACAGTTTCAATAGTTACCCCACTCCAATTGAATATGTCTTGTGTCTTCCTGTTCAGAAACTTGTCAAAACAATGGCATGTATAGATAACTTAGTTTGAATTTGTAAGTTCTGCCTGCATAAACACTAAGTATGATTGTTCGGACAGAATTACACTTGTGTGGTTGATTCATACAGCATTTTCCATGTAGAGAGCAAAAGTTGCATCACATGCAGGATATCATTGCCAATATTCCACAGTAAGTTGAGATTTCACCTTTCTATTTTGTTTTAATCAGTTTATGCAGTAATTTTATACTAGTTTTTTTTTTTAGTAGTCACTCTAAAGTCACTATTTTATTATAGTAGTTACTCTAAAAGTCATTGTTTTATTAAGCTGCTATAACCTGCTATAGGTTTTAAGGTTCAAATCTGAAAAACCAAAACATCAACAAACACACAGTTCACTATGGATTTTAGTAGTTTCACAATTCTATTTCACAAAATACCAACCAAAACAAAACCCATATTCCCACATCAGGCTCCTTTTGTGGCAATAATATTTACTTATATTATGGGATCTAAAAACTGCTGAATGTTACACTGTCTTCAAGAATGCTCTACTATGTCAAAATGTTCCTGTCACTTTTACAGACAACTTTACTATGGATAGCTGTGAAGGATACATGTGGTTTCACTAAGAGTGAAAGATTCCAAAGTGCCATAAATGACAATTTTATTTTTTAAAATTTAAAAATAACTTACTGAAATATTATTAGTATTGCTTACAATGCCTGTAGCAAACAAAAGCTTTTAAAATAATGAAAAAATAACTGAAAATTTATATTAATTTTGCTATATCGTGATGTACCGTAATATACAACATTTACAGTCTGTTGCAAATAGTATTTTCAAAATGGCTTCTGTTTTACACATGCACTATACTGTTCAAACTCTTCCTTGCTAACAAGTATTCCAAGGAAACCAAACGTTTATAACATGCTTTAAACCCAGTTTTCTTTATAGAGCTGTTCTGCTGAATAAGAAATGAATCGTTCAGTTTAAAAACAAGAAGGGTGAAAAAAAGGAGACAGATTGGAATAGAAATAATTGTGCTGCTTGAAGATTGCTGTGCATGCTGGATGCTGGAATCTCAGCACAAAGTGATTTATGAGAACTCCAAAAATCCTGTTACATTGTACTGTGTTAGAAGTACCAGAATGAAAAGAATAATTTTGAGATCTCGAGACTGGGCGAGGCTACTGCCAGATACTGATGTCCTACTGAGAGAACTGAATACTTCCCTTCTCCAGGGCTCTTATCTGAAACACTCAGAAAATGAACAGAACTGTAAGGTGTTTTTATAGTGCTTGTAAGTCCAGAGCTGAAACTTCCATCTGAAAAGCAGTTTAGTAATAATTAAAAAAAAACCCAAAAAACAACAGGAAGCAAAAAGATCTCTTGTACACCTCTTCAAACAGATTTCGTATTTTAATCTACATAATCACAATGACAAAAGAAAATAATTCAAAACTTAGAACATACTGATAACTTACAAAGAGAGATGTAAAAATTGGGAATATGATTTCAGGAGAAAACAAGAAACAGTCTGACACAGGAAGAAAAAAAAAAGAAGGAAAAAAGTTTATATTTGCCTTTCAAGATTGCATGGAAATTTGGGCTTTTATGAAGTTTAGTTTGTGATATTTACTGGAAGAAACTTGAGGAAACCAACATTTGGATTGGGAAAAAGGCCTGTGATTACCATGTATCAACCGCAACAGGCAACATTATAGTCTGGTTGGAAAAGGTTACCTCTGTGGGGGAAAAAAAACCCACCTCAAAAAGCCACTAAAGGTAAGTAAAAACCCTCAAGGAAAAGAACCATCAGCAGAGACCTTTCTCTTGAAGAATGAAAAGCATTGGAATATTCTTTATGAACACTATGTCTAAAAATGACCTTATACAAGGGGAGTATATTATACCTAATGGGAAAAAGGAAAGAACCAGAAAGGAACCAAGAACCCAATGAAAGCAAAATCCTGATTACTTACTGGCAATGGAAAGCTGATACCCAGCATACTGGGAAAAATGCCTTTCCAAGATTATCTAATGATTCTTGTTTAATAAATTCTCTGCTAATATGTTATTCTGATACACAACGTGCTTCATGACCCCTATGCTATGCTGTCATTTTTGAGGCTTTGACGGGTTTGTATTAAGCATCTACATTTTTAATGTAATCCAAGCAAAGTTCAGTGGTAGGCAGAAAGCTGCACTTTCTGGATCACTGCTCCCACATCTTACAGAACAGTGAGTTATCTACGGAAGATGGCTCTCATTGCTACAGATAGTTCCTGAAGTTTCTGGTAGTGCAAATGAAATATATTAAGGGTTATACTTCATATCTGTTTAAAGTGTAATTTTGTAGTACATTGCAAATGTGTAAAAACCAGCCTCTATTCACAATATTTACAGAATATTTTATTAAAGATATATTTTATATTAATTATTAAATATACACAACACACACAAACATTCACATCAGTGGAACTAGTGGGAAGTGAAATTAGCAGCATTTTCACTTCTTTGCACTACATTTAGAGAACCCTCAGATATCAGAGGAAAGAAAGGAAGCTGTTCACACATCACTAAAATGGGAGAAATTCAAAATTTTAAAAAATCTGAGGCAAAACATATTTAATTTTAATGGTATTCACATAGGTCCATCAAAGCAAAATATTATTCCTACAGTTCAAACAAGATTTCAAAAGTTGTAACTACATTTTGTGTGCAAAGAGGAATTCCAAGATTCATTTGTTACTGAAACATTGCATACTTTAATAATTTGTTATTATAAAAGGTTCACATAACTTTTTTTAAACTGTTTGAATACAACATGGCAAAAGCATCTGAATGCAATCATCTTATTTCATTCATCTCTCGTTTTATTGTCCTAATTTGAGTCACTGAATCACTGTAATTCTGTCTAATAACTTATAAGGAATCTGTTCAAATAATTAAATATTTTCATATTCCTGGGCTTAGAGGAAGTCAAGAATAGCAAACACATTTTAAGAAGTATTCAGATCTCAGAGAAAATATTGCTTTAAAGATAATTTTTCCAGGATGACACATTCTTATAGGTGACGTGTTTTTAATGTTTAGGCTTAAACAGAATTCCAGGGTAATTCCACAAAGAATTGAATAGTGATTTTACAGAATTAATGAATCATCAAGAAATTAATATCACAGCACAGCTGACTGGGTTCCTATTCAGCATTTATGAATCACTGCTCGTTGAGCAAAGCAATCACTGGACAATGGGGGTTTTGCCTCAGCAAAATGTGAGTCAGGAGGCCTGGACACCCATTGTCTTCTCTGGGAGTTCTGCCTGCAGATGGAGTGAGTGGGGACTTGTGGTGAATGGGAGCCATTCACTGAGTAGGTAAGTAAAGCACCCAATACATCACCATTTTGAAGTTAACACTAGGTGATAGACATGACTGGAAGAAATATAGACATTTTCAGAGACATGTGAAAGACTTGTATAAAGCAGCACTTCTAATGTATTGCTTCTTATTACCCGCTCTTTTGGCCTGAACATTTTTGTTTTGAAAGGTATCTGGCTCTTTGCTCCAACATTGCCTTTGGATTAACAAATTAATTAAAATAATTTCCTTTTTCATGGAGTTGTAGGTGGAAGAGGCATCCCTGTTTGGAGGGGATGAGCTAAAAATGGGAATCTGTTCCACTGTCCATATCCTCTACCATTGTTTAGTTGGAGGAGAAAGAGATTTCTAACTACCAGTTCTCAGCATGCTGCTGTGTAAGTGCATATTCATTAATCTATCGAGACACTGACAGCTATATATTTGTGGTACAAACTCCTCCATGAACACGTCAGTATGAATAAGACCTTCAATCACATTTCACAACCCAACTGAGAGTTGGTATAAGCAGGCAAAAAAGGAGATAGAAGTAAAGAAAAAAGAACAAAACAGCAGGACAGGAAAGCCTACAGGGAAAAGAGAATATGAGAGAACAAAGGGAAAAGGCATATTACAGACTACACACAGAAGGAGCATAAAGTAAGGGATGGTTTGGAATAGGTGTCTTAAGAACAAAATAGGGCCAAGGTCTAAGCTTCCCTCAAAACTTGATTCACTGATTCAAGTGAAAACAAGACCTGTCCTTAGTTGTTTTTCTCTCCAAGGAAATTAGTGGTGAGCTAAGGATTAAAAAGGGAGATAGACTTAATGAAAATAAAGGGAGAAGGAGAGCAGTGAACCTGCAGAAACTTGGGGAGTTGTAGCTCTACCAAGGAGAATAGGACAATGGGGGGTAGAACTTCAGAGGGAGTAGAAGGTATGGAGTAAGTAACCGCATGAAAAAGCAAGCCTGATGAGTATTTCATAGCGATTCAGTAAATGAAGGATAGGATATCATACTGTGGCTGAAATACTTGATTTACATCTTTCTTTTAAAAATTTCTGGTCTGAATGAAAAGACTACTGTTTATGTTCTTTCTACAGATACATTTATAATATATGTCATTGTATAGCAAAAAAAATTTAAATAAAAAACCTATCTTGGGTGTATTGATCCTTTGTGTTGTTATAGACACAGAAAAGACAGTTTTCAAATGTGGATTCAACACATTCTTTTTTCTTAATTTTCCTTAATTTTAATTGCAATTTTCTGCATTTCTTTTGTATAACAGTAATATTCATATCCTCTCAGACACTGAGTGAAGAACCTAGTCCTTCTGAACAGAACAAATTGAGGTAATGTATCACACCAGTGATACCATCTTTGAAACATACTTGTCCACCCTGCTACCTAATACTTTATTTTTCTATAGATCTGATGACAGGCATTTGATCAAGAAGAACAATGACTAGTAAATATTAAGGGACTGTTCCTACTGGAAGTAAATCACAGATTACCAATGAGTTCTGTGGGCTCTGGATCCCAACAGAGAATGGAATTTCAGAAAGCAAAACAACAAAATAAGTGCTGACCATCACACATCCTGAGTATCTGCGTACCAGGGATACTATGAAACAGATAATTTGAGTTCTGTGTTATATTAAACTGGGATCATCCAGAAGACCCTAATGACATTAAATCACCTCAGCATATGTGGACTGGAAAGAGAGAAAAGAAGGAGACTTTCTTCCATTCTGTTTTCCAAACCTGATGCTGCTTTTTCCCTTGCTGAAAATTTGCATGTTTTCTCAGAGCCTGTTTCTTTCTCACAATAAACAATGCAAAGCCCTCCTGCCAAAAAAATGTCCAAATGCTAAACAGTTGCTATTATAGTCATTATTATAACAGCAACTTTGAGCTCTGTGCTTTTAAATTATAATTATTTTTACAAAAGATTTTTGTGTCTTGATTGCAGTAATTATGATACCATAATAGTAAATGTGTATTTAAAAAGTCACGTTACCTTACTGCTCCAAATAAATGAGTTTCCTTAAATGAACTTGATACAAATTAATGGTTTTCTTTGTATTTATTTTACTTGCTGCGCTAAAAACACACTAGGATGTATTAAACAGCTGATAAACCATTGTTTCATTAGAAAAATAACTACGGACAAAGATGTCAAATGAAACGCAGTGTTTTATATGAAATGTATTTCGCACATATAATACCAAGTTCTAATTCAGAAATGCGTATTTCTCTTTAGTCTTGTTTCTCACCAATTTGTCCTTGCTTTGTTAAAGAATCACAAAATAACACCAGTTTGAAAGGGACCTCAGTGGTCATCTGATCTAACCTTTCTAGGCAAAAGCATGATCTAGACAAGATGTCCCAACACCCTGTCCAGCTGAATCTTAAATGTGTCCAACACTGGGGAATCCACCACTTCCCTGGGGAGATTATTCCAATGGCTGATTGTTCTCATTGTGAAAATTTTTCCTCTTCTGTCTGATTGGAATCTCCCCAGGAATAACTAGTACCCATTACCCTTATCTTTTCCATGTGACTCATTATAAAAAGGGAGTCTCCATCTTCTTTGTAGCCACCCTTGAAGTACTGGAACGTGGTGGTAAGGTCTCCCTGAGCTTTCTTTTCCCAATGGTGAACAAGCCCAGTGTAATAGATAGGAACCTAGCTGGGAGCTGATTCCCTCTCATGACTGAGACATAACAAAGTATGTTGTTTGCCATCGTGTATTTGATAGAGTATATGTGTTTATGTTCATTGTGACTGTTTGTCAGAAAGAGACAAGAAAACATAGGTGTGCAGCTGTTCTATGACCTTCATACTTGGCTGCACTGGGGCGCCTGGCCAACACTCTCAGAGTGGACAACAGTGAGATCATGAGAAACTGCATGGTCTCACGAGTAAACAATTAGAGATCTGGCATAAAGCCGTTGTTTTGATAAGGGTATAAGAGCGGGACCCTCTTGTGGCCATGAGAGAAGCCTCACCTGTGGGTGGATGCACCACGTAGGAATTTTCCCAATTACCTGAGACTCCTGCCATCAGCTGCAACGGGGCTTCCCAGCTGGAAGTGCGGGCCTGGATGATGATTCAGTGGTAATTGCTGACATATTTCTTCTTAATCTCTGTTGTTTCTATGCAGTAATAATAATTTAATGCACTGCTGCCTTTCTCTGGTACTTTACTTTTATACCTATATCTCTTATTTGCCTTATTGTACTTATTCCCTATATACAGAGACACTTACCTAATTCACATTAGTGTGCTTGCTTTAGTGTGCTTATTGGCTTTAGTGTGCTTGTTTATTAAACTCTGCATATTATACTGCTAGTGTGTGGTCGCTTTGTGGTGTACCCTGTCTGTCAGCAGAACACCCAGCTCTCTCAGCCTTTCTTCACACCACAGCCTGCCCAGTCCTTTGGTCATCTTTGTGGCACTTTGTGGCACATCTGGACCCATCCAGCCCATCCACATCTGTTTTGGGACCAGAACTGAACACAGTATTCACGTGTGGCCTCACAGTCACTGAGTATAGTAGGATGATGACTTCTTTATCTCTGCTGGCGATGTCCTTGTTGAGGTACCCAGCATCCTGTTGGCTTTCTTTGCTACAGCATACTGTTCACTGTGTTTGAGTGAGATCGTGTCAAGAAAATAGAGCAATGAAAAGGAAAAAGGAATCTCAGACCTGTTGTACAGTCTCGTACGTGTACTAATGATAAACCTATACCCTGTGTAAAGAACATCTAATATAAAGAGCACAAGATCCAAGAAATGGGCTTCTTCAACAACCAGTGTGGTAGGGAGTAAAGAGAAAACAGTTCAGCCAGAGGGACATCCACCAGTGGTTCTATTATTCCAATATGGGACCTGTGTGGGATCACAGATCTGTTGCTACCATGACCAGCAGGGATTGAAGGTCACCATTTAGAGTACCCATGGCAGTGTATACTCCCAGCCAGATTTCCCCAGGGGACTCAGTAGCTCTTGATTCACAAGCTACTGAAGTTTACAGCTGTTCAGAGAAAGGTTTTTTAATAAAAAAAAAAAGAAATAAGGAAGAGGAAACAGAGTGGGACATGAGAGAAAGGGGGTAACAAGTTTCTGGCTCCAACGTCACGCTCTTTTGTAACTTGCCACAATGCTGTATTAAATTTTACAATGAACCTGTCTGTCCCTCGACACCCATTTAAGTGGTTGTCACTAGCTGTGGGAAAGACAGTGAAGCCATGCTATACAGTGTTTTGGATCTGAAACGCTATCACCTATTGATGTAGTTTTCTTACAATGACACAATCCCATCTATCTCCCATCCTTCCTAGACAGCCTTGCCTATTCTTTGGTGAGAACTGCTCCATTGTACATGCAGACTTTCACATTCTTGATAAGACAGTAGGGAAAAGTTCATGAGCCTCATCCTCTGCTGGTATAACTTCATTTCCCTTCCCCCTTCTCCCAAGAGTCAGTGATCTGTCTCCCTGTGCTGAAAGGAAACAAGGTTCTCTATTCAGCTGCAGTCAAACGTACAGTATGTGTTAAGGCCCAGACAGCCCATGATGCTGAGTGGAGATACTAAAGGTTCATGTTTCTCTACTGGGAGTTTTCACAGAACAGAAAAGTAATGCTGCGGTTTTGTTATACAACTTCCGACTGACAAGTGGCAGAGCATAAAATCACGATTATTCTCATGGTGCAAGACCTCAAAATGTAGGTTTTTAGGGAAAAAAATGGCTGGCTTGAATGAGCAATGTTAAGACTGTAATGGGACACTAAATGGAAATGTTGAAACGGGTCACTGAATATCTGAGTCCTGCTGATTATATTGGCCATTATTACTAATCATGCTGCCTAATCTCAGGCAAAATACTTTGCTTTTGAAATGTTCTTTTGATGGAATGGTAGCATTTTAAAATAATAATTCAATCTTTACCATCAACAGAAATTTTACAACATAATTTCTGTTGATAACTGGGCTTGTCTGGTGATCTGCATTGCATCAAAGATAAACTCAAATTCAGCACAACCAGTAAGGGAAGTTTCCTACCAAAAGTGACCAACAGCAACATGCTTTGATTCACACCATAGAGGGCTGTTAGGAGGTGTGAACCTGACCCCTTTACGAGAAATAAAACCAAATCATACAGTCCAAGAACAAATGGGTGTTTGGGCCACCAAACAAGGTTAGAATTAATCCAGAGTAACACTTCTGCAGTGCCTACACTGCAAATGTTACATCCTTAATACCAACCACGGATCTGCAGGTGTTTTCCTGTAGCTTTTCATATTTGCTAAAAGAACATAGCCTGGGTCTTTCTTGATGTGTGTAGAGCACATCAAGTGTGTAGAATACAGCGTACTATCTGTTCCCACTGTCTTCAATAAAGTAATTACTTTCTTGAAGTAAATTCCCAATTACTTCAATAAATAAAGTGATAACTATAATTGAATTAGATTTTAATAAAAAAAATAAAGCGTATTTTTTACTTTTGGCTGACCAAAACTAAAGTATTTGTTGAATACCCCTCTGATAAACAGATTTGAAAAGAAACAAGTACTAAACCTCAATTTCTCACACTCATTTTAGCATGCTCAAAAAAGCAAGAGCCAACCAAGTATCTCAGGAGAAATAAACATGCCATGGTCCTGTGGAAATATTGAGGAGCCTAAGGATGTGTCTTAGCTCTGCCAACTATTTGCTAACTTGTATGGATTAAATTTGACCCTTTAGAATCTCAGTTTCTTCATTGATACAACAGGATATAATGGTAATTAACAGCTGTAAAATGGATTGGAGCTTGCAAGGGAGTCATATGTATATTCTTATTTTGTCCAGATTAATTGAAGACTGGAGATACACTGACATACCATTTACTACAAGTAAACATATTCTTTCATAAGAATTTTATTCCAATTTTGACATTTTTGTTTCAATAATACTTCGCTGAGCTTCTACCTAAACCTTCAGAGCTTTAAAGACTCAGCTAATATTAATTTATAGTGCTGATTTATTAATGTGAAGACTTTGAATGTTAAAAAGTTTTTTTCAGTTTTGTTACTATTTGGGAAATGAAATGTTTGTTGCTTCATTTCCACTTCTTTCATTTGCTAGAGCTGACTTCCCCAGGTTTTTGTTTGGTATCTCTGGTCATAGAATCATAGAATAGTTAGGG